>NW_019393144.1:0-7372 GCF_000648675.2 Cimex lectularius
TTTGAAGGGGTGGGGAAGGATGTCGGTATAGAAAAGACATTTTTCTATAAGGCCTCGGCTTCTTTGAGGTGAAAAGACCTTATACAAAAAAGTCTTTTCTATACCGACATCCTTCCCCATCCCTTCAAAATTCAACGTATATAAACACAAAATAGCAAAATCTCACTGGCACTCTCGACACGACACGCAAGAATTACACAGAAGCCAAACACTTTGAGTGAGTAGAAATACTTTGATTGAATATATAAAAAAAATATTTTGCATTGTATAAATTCACTTTTGCACATCCAAAATGTAATTGTTATATGTAAACAATGTTGATAAATCCCAGGCCCAGAAGATGATCTCAATAAAGATCGAAACGTTGGCACGATAAAGAAAATGTTTTTCTGAAACCTACATCACACCAGACCGCATCTCACGTTTTCTCAATAAATATCGATTAACGGTCACTAATCACCACACATTGTAATCAGTGGTGTACAGATTTAAATTAATATTTTAAATGTTTTCGATTAGATAAACAAACTTTTAGTCTTTTTGGAAGAGATAACCACCAAGGGCAACAGCTTCTTCCTCAAGCTTAAGAAGTTTACTTTGTAACGATTGGGCTTAAACCTGCTACATACCTATCATCGTACAACCCTTCTTTACAAAAATCGTAGAAAACTCCTTTCAATCAGGCTCCAAAATGACATAGCAACGCAAGTGCGGCTGAAGACGTTCGCTACCTGCTGAAGCAATGTCCAGGTGTATTTTCGATATAGCTCAAGCTCATGACCACGTGAACCCAGGGCTGTGTAAGTTAAAGAGCTTCCTACCCTCTCCCCAGATCCTCACATGAGGGTTAGTCGGTCTTTAGGCGTCCTTTTAACAGTCTAGTTTGTAGGGACAATAAATTCCGAGAAATGTCCGTTGGGCTAAACTACTACACTATCCCAAGTCCTACAATATCCATCAGCCCCCGAGCCGGTACAACAACGGCAACGTCTTTCCATTTCTGGCGGATACCAGACATCACTAAAGGCAGCTATCTGATCGGTAGTTCCATCCAAATTGGAATATTCATTCACTATCGTCCCCGAATACTTTTGTGGTATACCAATTTGTCAAAAACATAGATCCAATAGACAATGGATTAAAATACCCTCGTTCGAACGTATACTAGGACAGAGGCATACTAAACTAGTCACACACTTTTGCATGGAGACTTCAATGGATTTTTCTAATGTGATGAGAATAATTAGGTCTTCAGTTCAATATCGTTTGAAATCACTTGTATTGTTGCCGAAGTATTTTCAGTGTAGCTGATGTTGTTTCTTTTTGTTTTTCAAGTTCAGGGCCGCTTAGATTCGAACTCGAGACCTTTACAGTCCGGTGCCACGAGTCGCAGTGGCCTTGAGAAATTTCCCGATGTCTTACAGACGGAGACCTATTGAACACAGTGCCATGGATATCAAAATGCTAGATATTACCCACAAATCAATAGCCATCCACTCGAAGAGCCAGGTGGCACATCGGTAGTAAAGTCAGGAACCGGTTGGAATTTTATTAAGGCCTTGTCATATATTGGGGGAAACAACCAAATAGTCCTTTTATGGTTGCAAGAACTACATAGTAAAGAGACAACGAGCAGGCTGATAAATCGGCCAAGAGAAATACACTAAGGACTCCTATTGGCCCTGAGCCCCTACCTTCAACAGAGAATGATAAATTCGCGGTTCAATTGGAATGTATGGAAAAAGTTCATTAAAGTGCCATCGCAGAAACTAACGACAGAACGTTAAAACTACGATGTAGTACAATTAATTAAGGTTTTTAGTCGAAATAAAAAAGTCAATGGCACGAGCGGGATTCGAACCCACGATCTTCGGCTAGATACGCCGCTGCTCTACCTCTTGGGCTATCGTGACCTCGATCCGCTCGGACATTAACTTCCTATCTCAACCGCACCTTTTGAATTTTCCCTCCTTTTTGTCATTTTTCAAGTGTCCGAGTAGATCGAGGTCACGATAGCACAATACTACTAGTGGTAGAGCCGACGATCGTGGGTTCAAATCCCGCTCGTGCCATGACTTTTTATCTCAACTAAAAACCTTAATTAATTGTAACATATTAATTGGTCAAGCGGACCGTGAAATTAGCGAGTTTAATAAATAATTGAATCTTTGTCTAAAAAAATGTAAATTTCTAAGGAAAATGAAAAAATAAAATAAAAAATATTTTTCACTACAATGTAGTGTTATCAAGACTGTAATGATACTAGGATGCTGATTGGATACTGTAGACTCTGGCGATGTATATATTTAGACGAGCATAAAGATGAGAAGAAGAGCCATTACAGATATTGCCCGGAAGAAGAAAAAAAATCCTCTTCTCCCTGTGCGCAGCCCTATGCAAGCTAACATGACTCCTAAGATAGGAAAAGCCAAGGCCTGGTACACTTTTCATACATGTTTCGAGATCTGATAAAAGTCTTAAGCTTAAGAAGCTCTAGATAATGATGGAGAATGGACAATAGACCAATATTGGTGCGTAAGGTCGCAAAAAGCTAGATTTCTTTTAATGTAAACCTAAACATTGCCAAAGCATGTTACGTACAATCGCTATTTCCATGTCACAAAAAGGATCTTCCCACATTAATCTTGTCGGAGTAGGATTCCCACAAGGGACCACACCTGCTCCTCTACTTTACACTATGTATACGGCTGATCTGCCCACCAGACACAGAACCTTTACTTTCGCTGAGTATGCTGGAATCCAGTCTTATCATATCCAACGTTTTTGAAGTTTTATTGCCTTCTTGGTTTATTTCATGTAGCCATAAGTTTTTTAAAAATTTCTAGATACATATTTTATAATGCTTAATGTTATATATTTGCATGGTTCCAGTAGAAATTTTAAATATAAACTTTCATTTTCCATCTTTGGTAATGGTTTGCTTCTTAGTTTTCCTGGATTACCAATTGCATGTTTTGTACCGCTTGTACAAAATCCTTTAAAAATGTATTACATTTTTTGCGGTTGGCAGTTGGCCGCGTGTGGGAAATTCTAAACAGTCTAAAAACAAATGTGGTCCCCCGTAGAAGGTTTTCTTCATTCCTGAGGAAGGAGATGTCTTGAGCATTTTCTAAATCACGTATTTCGAAAAAAAAAATGAAATTTTATAAAATAGACTTTGCTTCTTTGACAAATCTATCTTAGAAATTCTCGTACAGAAGGATTAATCTTGACGACACTTTAAACTGTATGGAAAAATATTTTTAAAAAACCGGATGTGATATGAAAACTTCACCGGCCTTCGACGAAATCAGCCCAACGGAATGATCGAAGAAGAGATTAAGTCTCAGTCAGATAACGACGTACGATCCAATTACGCGAAGCACCTCGAGAAGAATCATCACGAACCTGTACCGATACAAACGAGTTTGAAATTACCGCACGACGTGTAGTGAGAACGATAGGTTCAAAGCGAATGACATAAAAAAATTGAAAAAAAAAACTCCGACGATTATTAATCCAAAAAGGATGAATTTCGAAATACGCGGATGTGTAACAGCAAGACGAAGAATCTCTTTCGGACTTAAACTTGACTCAAGACCATCAGATTTCCTTGTTCAAATTGTAATGAAGTCCATTAACTCTTTATGAGAACTGTTCCTGTAGAAATTGGTTATAAATTATATACTGAGGATAAAACAAAATGCAATATCAAATAAATAGAAAATGCCGAAATAAAATGACCAATCGAAGAAAAATTTGAAAATCTAACACCATGACAAACTTCTTGCAATCAGAAAACTGTCTAAATATAGGTATAATAGTTAATAAGTTCGATAAACAAATACAGTAATAAACAATTACAATACAAGACAACAATACGATCTCTGAGGCAGGATTGATCCTTCGCGTCTGGTGGGATTATAGGGGTGGTTTCCACTGGATAAGGATTGGCAACTTGATTTGGGTGAGAGGAGAGTATATTGTGGAAAGTGGAAAAAGTTGTTGCGAGTATTTTTTGATTTTGAGTTGAGATGGGAAGTTGGTGTCCGACTGGATCGAGGTCACGATAGCTCAAGTGCTAGAGCAGCGGCGTATCTAGCCGAAGATCGTTGGTTCGAATCCCGCTCGTGCCAATAATTTTTTTTCATCTCAACTAAAAACCTTAATTAATTGAAAGATATTAATTAGTCAAGCGGACCACGAAAACTAGTGAATTGTTTTCAATGTTGGAAGGTATATCGGTGCCACCCCGGTCTTGTAGAATGTCAGTTTGTTTTCTCTTCAAACGTTAGATTTGAGTGTCATTAAGTCTGTAAAATTGTCCGAAACGATTGTTTAATTCCTTTCGTTTGATTCGTGGTGTAGAGGAGTCCAAGTACTCTGCCCTGAGGTAACTCCTTGAGGATAATTGTCGGAATAGGCCGATTCTTGGCGGACTCTGAAGCATCGGCTGGAAACCAAGAAAGGGTTAGACAGTGTTTGATGCGGTTTAGTTGAAGCTACCTGTTCACGCGTCCAAACATGAATTATACTAAATCAATTTTTAAAAGTTGTTTCTTTGCCTTGAGATACCATGAAATAAATTTTCTCCATCAAAAAAATTCAAAAAACAATTTTCCTACACCTTACATAATTGCTTAGGAACAAAACATAATCCCAGAATAAATTCACAAATCCTCATGCAACTTATATTCACCAAACAATTTTTTTTCAATCATGAAACAAACCTATCCAAAAACTTTCATGTTTGTGCGATAATTTGACTTAAAAATTTCGTAAAATTTGTGTATGATTGTAGATTGAGAAGCTTTGTTCTTTCAATGTATGACAAACCTGTTGAAATTTCATATTTTTTTAAATGTGGTGTGTAAGTGGTAACAAGTCAATAATATCTGATTGACGTATCACCAATTGACCTCACTAATTAGTACTTAGATTGTCCCCCTTCCTTATGTGGAATCCTGAATATTTGCTATCTTTGTCTATTCATTTTTACAACAGATTTTATAGTTTTTAGCTCTAATATGTGTTAATGTAACTTAAGTATTTCAGTTGGTTAAGACTCAAAGGGTTTTCGAAAACAAGTTGATCTTATATGGTTTTTGTATAATTGTGTTTAATTGGGAGTAATAGTCGGGTTAAGGAAATAAATACGAATTATTTGACAAATATATAGAGATTAGGCTTTTTTACAGCTTGATTAACGGAAGATTTAATTTTAGTGGTAAATCCAAAGCTGGAGGGTAAACTTACTGCCGGAATGGATTTGTCGTAATATGAGGCTACCGTGCCATCTGTCGGGTTACCAAAGAACCGGACCCCGCTGACCGTCCGTCGATCCGGTTTTGACTTACAATTGAGCACTCGGTTTTTTCCCCCGGACAAAAACCACCATTTTTAAACAAAAGTGCGTACTGCAGTGGAACGAGGGCGTTAATTAATTTCCTTCCCCTCGGAATGACTCAAGTGTAATAGACGTGGCAATATGGATCGCGGTGGAGCGGTTAATGCGGTATTTGCCGGTGGGGTGTTGGTGCACCCCGTTGATAGCAATCAAAGCAAACGATAAACAGTCGTCTCATTCAATTCCAAACAGTAACCTTGTTAAGAGGCATTAGTGTCAGAGGGGAGCCGACAAATCTGCAGCCTAATCCGGTTACGCGCAGATCCGGCGTCGAGAGTGATAGCTATTGAATTGAATACGGTCGTGATATGACCCTCTTCACTGTCCCCTTTTCAAACTAAACGCAATTGATTGAAATTTATGACCGGGTAGTTTTATTTCCGCGATCAGAATGTCAATACTTAGACAAACATTGCTGTCTTTTAGATTACGCGAAAAGAATTTTTTTTGTACGAAATTTCTATGCATACATATACACATATATAGGGTGTTTCAACTTATACAGTCTGCCCAATTAATTTAGAAAGGTTAACTTTAGCAAAAAAATCGTCTTATAAAATTCATCGTTAATCGTTTTCGAAATAAAGGGGGTTGGCCATCTAGTTGCTACAAAAAGGATACCCTTCTTCAAGCGTCTTCCGTCGGGCATAACTCCTCAGAACTAGTCAGAAATAGTAGATCCTTTCAAAATTTTCCTTTCAGTCAAAGTGGCATAAAATAAGTTCTTGAATCAAAGAGCACAATAAAAATATGGGATTATCATTTAAAATAACGAAGTTAGTTTAATTTTCCAGCTAGATGTGAAAGTTATGTTAAAGCTGTTACCACCACGAGATTACCAGCCAAAATTAACGAGGGGTTTGCATAAGACCGTGTTTTGCTACAGTTAATCATTTTCGAATTAAATAGGTGGACTGTATAAGATGATACACCCTGTACATGTAGATGTCGATGTATTAGTCGGGTTGTGATATACTGCACCTTTTAAGAGCTATTGTATCCTCCGTTCTGGGCCTATAGCACACCGGTGTGTCCTATTTCATTATAGAACTTGATTAGTAGACCCAGTTTCAGTGGTTGAATTTCTACTACAGTCACATGGTACATCCCAAAGCACTTCTTCCTGCGGGTAGGTGTAGCACCACAGTTTCTTAATAGGTGTGTAGGTGTCTCCTCTGCCTCTTTGCAGAATCTGCATGTGCCGTCTTGGATTATTCTAATCTTCTTTAAATGTCCATTTAGTTTGCAGTGTCCCCTTAAGAATGAATCCCCCTGTTAGGATTCGCAGATTTTCCTGCTCCCTTTGATATATTCTGTCACTTCTTTCCATCCAAAATTTGTTAGGAAGTTCTTGGATTTTTTGTGTCTAATGAGTGAATTCCTTCATTTTCTTTTTGACCTTCTGTCTGAGTTAATCATTGATAGTGTGAGTTAAGGTCTCGGGTCCTTTCAGCGGTATAGCAGCCTCTTTCCTTGCAATCTGTCCTGGTACGCACCCTGTACATACATATATCATACAAAAATAAATAAAGTGAAATCAAACAAAATGGCGTGAATGAAAAGGTAAGTCGCCCAATGATGGCCTAACCTATTTGATATTAAGTAGGTCCCTTGGCCACTGTCGATTTAGACGGCGGGATTTTGTAGGGAGCATATGTTGGACAAGTGGGGTACCATTATACTTATGGAGTTATGGAATTTGGTGTAACAGGAAAGTGTGTGGTGATTAGTGACAGTTAATCGATATTTATTTAGAAATCGTGAGATACGGTCTGGTGTGATGTAGGTTTCAGAAAAACATTTTCTTTATCGTGCCAACGATCTTTATTGTGATCATCTTCAGGGCCTGGGATTTACAAACATTATATACATATAACAATTACATTTTGGATGTGGAAAAGTGAATTTATACAATGCAAAATATATTTTTATATATTCAATCAAAGTATTTCTACTCACTCAAAG
>NW_019393145.1:0-6142 GCF_000648675.2 Cimex lectularius
TACAAATGAGTAATCCTGTAAACGTAAACAGAATATTTTATATAGATTTTTTTTAATGAAAACTTAAAATCCTGCATTATTTTCCGGACAACCCGATAGTTGGGATAAAAAAGTCAGTGTCACGAGCGGGTTTCGAACCCACGATCTTCGGCTTGATACGCCGCTGCTCTACCACTTGAGCTATCGTGACTTCGATCCACTCGGACACTAACTTCCCATCTGAACCCCACCTTTTGAATTTTACATCCTTTTTGCCATTTATCCCTCCTTTTTCATCTCAACTAAAAACCTTAATTAATTGAAAGGTATTAATTCGTCAGCGGACCACGAAAACTAGCGAATCGTCTGAACATTACCTCTGCTACTGAGATGATACTTCGAAACATTTCTCAGGACATACTATTTTGGAAAATATTATACAATGCCTCCTAAGTACCACTAGTTTTCCTCTCTTGTGGAAGTATTTTGTATTCTCATTTCTAAAGCTTAGGAACTTCCCAACCACATTTCTCCTACAGACCCATCGCTTTTCTTCCTTTATGTCCAAAACCCTCGAAAGACTTCTTTTAAAACTGTAAATTCCCATCCTTGAGATACATAAAATCATACTTAATCACGCCTCTGCTTACCTCCCAAAAATTCCACGATCCAGAAAGGTTTTACAATTGTTGACACCATTTCCTCTGCACTAGACAACGATGCTTTAATGTAGACTCGGCTTCCTAGCGAAAAAATCCTCTTTCTTTCCATATCCTTGAACCCCATTTAACTGACCACTGGTTCAGAGTGTGTGTGTCGCAAAGAATATCGGACGTCTCGCAAGGGAACATTTCTGATCCCATCCTATAAACCATTTACACTACTGGCCCTCTGCAGTCATCGCGAATCTGGCTTATAAACCGAATCCAATCCAAACCTCCAACATCCACCTTGAGTTTTCAAAAACTCATGCAAAAAGAAGTTCAAAACTGAATAAGAGAAAACACACCCAGTTGGCTGTGCGAAAAGGTTGGCCTTCAAGCAGTCTGTGGAATCTCTATACAAGAGTTAGGAAGGGAATCGTATACGTTTCCTACTATCCCCTTATAAAATTATCGTGGAATCCTATTTAAATGAGCTTAATAAAGACGTCGGCCCAGAAGGGAAACATTCCTGGTCATATCCTATAAACTATTTATCCTACCGACCTTCCTATACATCCTAGCACCATCATTAACACCTATAGGTTCGAGGTCCTGAACAACTAACAACACCTTGGATAGTTTATACATAGTGAACATCATCAAGTAAGAGGACATCCGCTCAAACCAGATGGCTACTTAAAAAGCGCGGGATCCCAATGGAATACTTAAGAGAACTTCACGGAAACGTGAAAACGAAGCCCTTTAGAGACTGAAGATATGATGTTTGTTGATCGACCTGCAAATATGTGGAGTTTCAATCTTCATGGAGGTCATTAGACAGGTGAAGAAAGGAAAAGATTAATTGTTGGGTTCACCAAGCTTTCGGCAACTTATAGTGCCATCATCAGGGCTTTCCCAAGAGTGCAGAAAACGATTAACACGGTAAAACTATTGTCAAAACCTCTTGGGTTTAAGGTTATGAAGCACACGGCCAGCAAATTACATTTAACATGGTGAAAACAGTCATCTCACTAATAAAAATCCATATGATTGTGGTTTCAACAATTTTGTTCTGAATAGCAATTTCTTATAGGTAACAGAGTATTTTGAGTAGAATTGTAACATAAAGACTATGTACATAGGATTAACAATTAATGAGAGAAAGCGCAACACCGTCGCCTCAGGTTGGACTGTTATGAGACTTTAGGAAATCTGTTTTCTTCGTCAAAACTCAACCGTTTACAAGTTAGTACTTCAACCATTTTGGAATTACGGTGTGGCACTTTTTCCGCCGACCAATCCCATATCCAGGGTATTCATTCTTTCAGTCAAAAGCTTTAAATGACCTCATCGCCCTCTTAATCCCTCGTATTGAGTGCCGGCGTTGGCTGGTTCCTCTTTAGGTGTGTCCTCCTGATCATGTTGCCAGTGTATTGATCTATTTTGTTTTTTTCTGACCCTTACGGTCTTGTTAAAAACTTGATCTCCGTCAGCATTTTAAACAGGTGTTCTCATTAACCGTAATTATTAGTCTTCAATATATCTAACTTTTCAACCAGACCTCTGTGCCAAATGTTAAAGGAAGTCTGACCCCTTTTTTTGTGGGTAATTAAACGCTATTATTTAATCGAGACTTTAATACTAGAATTAGACGAATAGACAACCTTGAACCGTGAACAACCGGTTCAAAATCTAGGAGAATCCCCAGGCGAACTTTTCATTATGAAACTTTTAGGAATTAATTTAGAAGAGGATCCTGGGACTTAAGATAGAGAATAATGAGAATTATTTAAGTTTGTCCCACTTTCACCTCGTAATTAACAAAATCTCAATTCTTGATCAAGAACGTTAATTATGTTTAGAAGTTCGCAAGTTGTTGAGTAAAGATAAGTCCTTTGGGCCACATATACAAGAGCGATAACAGATTTTATTAGGCTCAAAGGCAACCGACATTCTCTGAGAATTATCAACCTTTTTGGAATTTATATAATTAATCATGGATGATCCCTGTATTCCTTTCTATTTAAATTTAAATTCGCTATTTTTTGTGGTCCGCTTGATCAATTAATATCATTCAATTAATTAAGGTTTTAAGTTGAGATAAAAACGTCAGTGTCACGAGCGAGATTCGAACCCAAGACCTTCGGCTTGAATCGCCGCTACTCTACCTCAAAGAAGCCGACGCCTTATATAAAAATGTCTTTTCTATACCGACTTCCTTCCCCACCCCTTCAAAATCCAACGTATCAACGTATATATAAACATATCGCAATGGCACTCTCAACATGGCACAAGAATGGCACAATTACACAGTAGACAAACATTTTGAGTGAGTAGAAATACTTTGATTGAATATAAAAAAAATATATTTTGCATTGTATAAATTCACTTTTCCACATCCTAAATGTTGTTAAATTTAAACAATGTTTGTAAATCCCAGGCCCTGAAGATGATCTCAACAAAGGTCGAAACGTTGGCACGATAAAGAAAATGTTTTTCTGAAATCTACATCACACGAGACCGCATCTCACGATTTCTGAATAATTATCGATTAACGGTCACTAATTACCAACATTAAGGTTTTAAATGGAGATAAAAAAGTCAGTGTCATGAGCGGGATTCGAACCCTCGACCTTCGGCTTGAATCGCCGCTACTCTACCACTTGGGATATCGTGACTTCGATCCCCTCAGGCACCAACTTCCCATCTCAACTGCACATTTTGAATTTTCCCTCCTTTTTGCCATTTTTCAAATGTCATGTAATCTATTTGATTCTCGGCGAGAAATCGCCAAGA
Organism: Cimex lectularius; assembly: GCF_000648675.2. NCBI lineage: Eukaryota > Metazoa > Arthropoda > Insecta > Hemiptera > Cimicidae > Cimex > Cimex lectularius. The sequence continues at coordinate 3,420 of NW_019393145.1, forward strand.
AAAGCTTTTGTGAAATATACTTCATTTTGCTTATTACATTTATTAGGTTTCGAGGTCTGCTTGACCAAATAAATTCTTTTCAATTAATTAATCTTTAATGGCAAAAGGGAGGGAAAATTCAAAAAGTTGGGGTTGAGATGGGAAGTTACTGTCCGAGTGGATCGAGGTCACGATAGCTCAAATGGTAGAGTAGCGGCGATTCAAGCCGAAGGCCGTGGGTTCGAATCCCGCTCGTGACACTGACGTTTTTATCTCATCTTAAAACCTTAATTAATTGAATTTAAATTTAAAGGCGAAAATTGTCACTAATTCGAATTTCATCGGGTTTATTCACAATAAAAACACCCTAAGATATTAAAATCATACATTAGTTATTTCAAAGCACGGTTCTTAAAAATATTCCCAACTCGTTGTGATGCAGATTCGTTAAATATTAACAAAAGCAAAAATCAAGTCAGAAGTTCATAGCCATTTTTTTATCCTCTCTATTATTCTGTCCTCTCGACTGTGTTTTTAAAGATTAATCCCTTTCCTGAATAATCGGCCAGAGTAAACTTTCCTCGCATGCAGGGCTTGTGTCAAAATATGAATATCGCAAGTAGCATTAAAAGCATAGTTAGGAGGTAAATTACAACAGGGCTTGAGAAGGATCGATAGTAATGAGTACTGGAAAAACGGCAATAAATCCCAAAACTTCTTCTGTTTCCTCTTTTATTTTTTTCTTATCGGTGTTTTATATTTGATTTAATTTCAAGATTTTGCTGAATGCAAAACAGCATACTATCGCTTATATCTGACCCCACATCTACCAAATTTCAAAACCTTTTTTGAACCACCAGACATGGAACCTACGAACCACTCACTGGTCGCTCGCTCTTAATGGAATATTCCGTCGTTCTTTTCATTCCAAAAGCTTACAAACCTCTCAACCTCATATCCTCCAATAGACCCATGCAAAATCCTGAAAAGACTCTTTGTAAAGCGATTAATACCCATCTAGTTCATAAAATAATTCGGCTTCCGCCCTAAAAATTTCACGATCAAACAATGTTTTCACCATCTCCTCTGTTCAAGAGAAGAAAGAGTATTTGTTAGCTCTGTTTCTGGATATGGCCCAGTCAAAAGACTTTGATCGTTGTCCTATATAACCTTATAGGGATGGTTAGGGATGGTTATAGGGATGGTTACAGTGAAGAATGGGCCAAAGGAAGCCTCTGGAGGCCAATCCCTACTGGTACTGACGACTACTGGTATAGAGGCACGGGAACTGGAGTACTTTGTGTGAATCCGAAGAATGAACTGAATTAAAACTTAAGGTGGCCATTCACGATCACTCCAAATGGAACCGCGCCAAGCCGTACAGCTCCATTTGGACTGCCTGGAATTTGAGGGGGCATTCACGACCGCTCCACAGCCAGTCGCTCCGAACGTCAACTAGTGAATTAATTTCTCAAAATGGATGACGATCTTTTGTGCTACTCTTCTGTTTATTTACATATTAAAAGCAAAAAATCGAAGAGGAAATGGTGTAAGAAGTGGCTCCTGAACAGAAGCCGTAATACCCGCGTCAATTTGATGAAAGATCTTTCCCTTGAACCCGCTGATTGGAGGAACTATTTAAGGATGGATGAAACGTCTTATTTCTCATTATATTTAGTGTTCTATTGAACAAATTACTTCTTTCAATTAATTAATCTTTTTGTAAGGTTTTGGTTGAAATGAAAAAGATGGTGCCACGAGCGGGTTCTGAATCCATGGCCTCCGGCTAAATACGCCGCTGCTTTACCACTTGAGCTATCGAGACTTCGATCCTCTCCGACACCAAAAAATGGCAAAAAGAGAGAAAATTCGAAAGGTGGTAGATTGAGATGGGGAGTTAATGCCCGAGTGGGTCGAACTATTGAAGTCAGGATAGCTCAAGTGGTTAGCGCAGCGGCGTATTTAGCCGAATGTCGTGGATTCGAATCCCCTCGTGACACTATTTTTTCATTTCAACCAATACCTTACAAAAAAAAAGATTAACGACTTATTTATATTTACTCCAGCTTGATTAGAAAACAAAAGACAGTCATGAGAGAAATCATCACTCTACATGAAAGGTTGGCAACCACATTACGATTTCTAGCTACAGAGATGAACTACAAAGAACTTAAGTTCTCTACTACGATTTCTGATCATTGTTAGGGGTTATCAATACCGCATCTCTCGTTGCATTTGTATCCTCTGTTTTGAAAACGTCGACCAACTGGTTGACGATCGAATTTCTTTTATTTCTATCGTGGTAATCATTGTCCACCATTTTCCATAAACATGGTAAACTTTCATACAATTCAATCACCTCAACAATGGGGACCGCGGTAGCCTAGTGGTTAGCATGAGAGACTCTCACGCCGCGGTCGTGGGTTCGATTCCCACCGTCGCCTCTGGCCCTTTTTTCCCCGATAACCCCCAATTGGAACACACAAGAATTCGTACTATAGCTAATATGCAAGATCATAAGGCCAATAAAATTAAAAAAAAAAAAAATCACCTCAACAATAAAATCTGGATTGGATGTCATTACCAAGAATAAACGTTTTTAACTTTTTGAGAATGTACGACGGAGGTGTTTGCTCAGTGACAGAAAGACGGAGACTGCGCCAAAAAAACGAGGGTTTTCCCATTCACGACTAGGCCAGCGCGCCAAAATCCACACCCTCCACGCCAGTTTTTCCCATTCACGA
>NW_019393146.1:0-6090 GCF_000648675.2 Cimex lectularius
AGTAATCCTGTAAACGTAAACAGAATATTTTATATAGATTTTTTTTAATGAAAACTTAAAATCCTGCATTATTTTCCGGACAACCCGATAAGTAAGCACACTCTTAGTATACACAATCTTTGAGGATTCTCATAGTTAAGAGATATTATAATGACAGTTGTCATTTGACCTTATTTTTTGTACTTAGTTGACAGTTGGAATCAACAGGTTGTTCATGCTCGTTTCATTACCTCCGCCGTCCAGCAAGGACAGACGGACCCCGGGTTAGCTTTGGTTTTGTAGCCACGTGTTGTTTTTTCCAGGTCTGAAGCCCCGTTGTGATGGAAAGATGAGCGCAGCCCCCTCGGACATATTCTGCTCCGTTCCTGGACGACTGAGTCTGCTCAGCTCCACTTCTAAATACAAGGTGACAGTCGGCGAGGTGCAAAGGAGGCTTTCGCCACCCGAATGCCTCAACGCTTCCCTCCTCGGCGGCGTCCTTAGGAGGTGAGTTCACTTTTCGATTTTATACTTTAAAACATTAATTAGTTAATTTTAAACAGACATAAAACCACTCCTGGTTCTACCACCAAATAACGAAGCATATGCCGTGTTTTCTCTTAAAACAATGAAAGTTCACGAAGTATAACTACACTGAGAGGCAAAAAAGTGGTACCATTTTTAAGCTTAAAATTTATTTGAGTGATGGTTTTAAGTGATTCGGCTAGTATAGCATTGTTGGAAGATGGAAAAAGTCAAGCGTATATTTTGGGAAGGTGCTTAACATTCCCAGAGCAACTGTCGGAAAGGGTCTTCCATCGCTACAAAAGTACTTATGTGTCAAGAAGACATGGATCATGTCGTCATCGTGTCACATCTCATAGATGACCGTTTTATTGTTTTGAATGTACTCCGTAAATAACATTCTACCGCTATTGAGATCAAGAAATGAATTCACCAAGATCGAAATTTTAATGTCAGTTTACGCACTGTGAGACGAAGACATTCGGGAGCTGGATTACGTGCGAGAAGACCTGCCACTGGTCCAGTACTTCTGACAACTTCACAGAACAAGTAGGTTAAGTTTCGCAATTGTTCAATTGGTCTGAGCAAGATTGGACTTAAATCTTGTTTTTATACTTACAAATGGGCCTTTTTTCCAAAAACACCGATACCCCGAAGGTTGATTTTGAGGGTTGTTTTCGGATTCAAGGTTTTATTTAAGGTCTTGTAAAGAGTAGTACGCACTGGTATTCCAGAATGGTCTCGCAATTTTGGTCTCGGACCTGGTCTAGCGATTGTACATAGACCGATTGGGTCGATTTTAGATGGTCTCGAGTCCATTCTGAGACAAAAATCGCGGAACATTGGTCTCTCAGCGGAAATGGGAGTCCTGAGACCAATATTAACATTAACATAGCAGGGGTGGACGCTTGGTATGTTGACGCTTGTTAACCGTTGACCAGTCCAGCAAGTGTACACCCCAACTCCACTCAATTCACGTGCTCTATCTTTTTGTGCATTTTTTTCGGTCCAACGAAAAAATGTTGCTCCTTGTAGAAGATACCACATTTCGTGTTTTGGGACGTTACTAACCCCGATTACAAAAATCGTTCTAGGAGCTACAATGGAAGAACTCGCCAAAAAACATGAAGTGTCCGTGGGTTATCTTAAAAAAATTTCATAATTTAAAAACCTGTTTTAATCGGGAGAGCAATAACGAGCAATAAGAATAAGAAAATCGCTACTTTCGTTTCTCACTGGTTTGCGCTTTCGTTTTCTGCTTCGATTTTCAAAAATGAAAACCAAGCAAGCGGAAATCCCAGTAGCATCTATGGTGTGGACGCATGACCAAGTCTGAACCTGGTTTTGAGTCCTGGTCTTCAGAGATTGTCTAGAAACTGTCTATGACAAGTTGAGTGACCCCGTCTACAAGTGTGTACTAGCCATTGGGGGTTTGTATAAGAACAAGAGAGCGATATATCCCCGCTACATTTTCTCACGGAGAAGCTATGGAGGTGATGGTGTTATGTTTTGGGCAAGCATTTCTATGGAAGGTCGCACAAACTTGGTCATCGTTGGTTCCCTAACAGCTGCGCGATTCATTTAAAATGTTATCAAAAATTGTTCCTTATGCACCACTAATTGGCAACAACGTTGGCTGTGTGTCACTCTCTAATTAATACGGCTTAATAAAAAATTATAACGATTGCAAGTATTTACTAAAAAACGGGGTGGCCACTTTTTTGCCTCTCAGTGAATTAAACTATTAGATTTCTTGTTGAGAACAGAGGGGTGCAAATATAGTCAAATCATATATATCATATATACCCATGCCTATCCTCGCTTGTTTTGGCTTAACGCGTTTGGGCATTTCGCCTTCTTCAGTGGTGGGTTATATGACAATATAAACCAAAAGATAGGGAATTGTCTTACTAACGCCAGCGAGATTAGACGGACCGGGAAACGACCAAACAAGTAAAACCTATTAGGTTGATATGGGGGTTGAAATAGAATTATGACAATCATTTCCTCCACTGCGAACTAGTAGGTCTATTGTGGAACTCCTATACGTTATAGGCACGCCTTGAAAAAGCACTTTCCTTGGTGCCTCTTCGTTGACCCCTTTTCGTGTGAGAAATGTCCTACCTAAGTAGCTGTGCCGTAACCGGGCTAATGCGTCACATTCACAAAGGGCATGTGCCAATGTCTTTGGTTTCTCTTGACAGAGTCGGCATGCTTCTACCTCTGCTCTGCCCATCTTCTTTAGATGATAGTTAAGAGGGAACTGGCCGGTAAAAGCTATAATTTTTCTCATTTGCTACCTGCTGAGAGAGAAAAGCTCTCTCGCCTTCCTTTTTGAGAGATTTATAAATCTCTTAGCTTGCTTCATGCATGGTGCGTTTGTATTGGAGTTTTTCTTTCTCAAACCAGTTTTCCAGTTTCAACTTAATTGCACTCTCCGGTGCACTTGGCTGTGGTTCTGGTTCCATGGTAAAAGGGTTGTCCTTTTTTTGGCTAGTCAATCGGCCTGTCCATTTCCTTCTATGCCTTCATGTCCGGGAACCCAAATTTAAGGTAATCTTGTTCCCAGTCATTGTGCATTTCAGGTACTTCCAGAAAAGTTTGGAGTTAAAAACAAACGCATTAATGGGTTTACAGCTGCCTAACTGTCAGTATATCGGTGCACCTTTCATATAATTTTCTTTATTAACTCCTGTGCAGAGAGTTTGATTGCATGGCATTCAGCTGGGGAAAATGTTGGGGGTAGTCCAAGAAGGTTTGCCAGGGTGTCAGCCCTTTGATCCCTACAACTACTTCCTGTTCCGTCAGTGTACCATTTTAGGGCCCTTCTTGAAATTGTGGGCCACCTTTCTTCCAAGGGCTTCTACTATCTATGACCACTTGAAAGGGTCTTCATAGTTGAGTTCTCCTCTTACTTTGTCGTGTACTTTGAATGTCAATTTGAGGAAGCTCAGCATCCTATCTTCCAGCCTAGGAATATCGCATCAATATTATCTTTTAGAATACATTTGTTGTCCGAAATTGTGTACATATTTTATGAGATATCTTCGTGAGATCTGCGGGACGATGAACCTATAATTCGGTTAATGATTATTTTGGTCTACCTATCCTCACTGGATTGGCCTGTCATACGCATTTCGGTTTCCCCATCTTATAAGTTACTCCTAGAATTGAAAGCGCTGTCTTCTCTAGTGCGTCGCTTACTCTTGAAAGTTGAGGGTTGTTAGGGGCCTAGAACTCTTCTGGTATCTGGAGAAACAGGAAGTATTTATGAATACTGGTTCCCACAGGCAACGACCTTAACGAGTGGAACAGCAGGGTAAGCACTAGAGTAGACCGGCACAGAGAATAGTTGAGAATATACGGTTCCTAACCTCTTGCGAAGGTGGAAGTCCTGTACCGACTAGACCGATATGGCCCGAGGTGAAAGTTCAGTCTCAAAAGAACCTCTTACCCTTCACATAGCATTGAGAACCACTGGGAGTAATTCTTATCTCCTCTTTGAAGCCAGCTAGTATAGGTTGACAAAAATAGCCGGTAACGGTACCTACCTAATGTGTATTTTTATTTTCTTATTTACTGTATGCATAATATGATATAAACATAATACTAGTTTTCATTTATTACGAGATTTCTCGATCAGTCTGTTGATGATGAACTTGTAGTTGAAACGCTTCCGATCATCCCGGTTCGTCTAACTTCGCCGTTCTGATCTGTCTCGCAAATTGCCCTATTTTTAGTGGTTTCGTTGTACGTTCGTTAAGAGTACAGACCATGAGAGTATGGAATTCTTCGTAGCATCCGACAAAACCAACGATGACAGGCGGACCGGGATTATCTAAAACAACTAAACTAGCAATTTTCCCTTATGTTTTTCTAAGTTTGTCTTATTCTTGTTTAGTAGACACGAGCATTTTTCTTCCATCTATTATTAGTAAGGCCAATTAGGCAGTTAAAAGGAATAGCACGCTATGTGGAGTGCGGAAATATCAGTGCATAAATACCATACTATAGTTTGGTCGTTTTTGGTCTTTCTGATACGCCCGTCCTTAACGGTTTGGTCTGTCAGAGCAACCCCTTTACATACAGTTATTATTTCTACTTTCTTCGATATGTTGATGTATTTTTATGTATATTTTCCAGGGCCAAATCCAAAAACGGTGGAAGGCTACTGAGGGAGAAGCTGGAAAACATTGGGCTTAATCTGCCTGCGGGACGGCGGAAAGCGGCCAACGTAACTCTCCTCACGTCCCTCGTCGAAGGTGAGCACACGATTGCCAGAAGATGCGATCAGCTTTTCAAACAAAAATAAATAAATAAACAAACAAAAAAACGAAACTTTCACCCGTGGACGACCACAAAATCCGTGCCGGGACTTTCTTGAAGGCGATGTCCAAAAGGATAGACAAAAGCCGTCGGCTCTCCGCCCGAAAAATAGACAAAAAGCCTCCCGGATAATTAAGCATTGATGCGTAGCTAACAAACTATTGAAAGAGGCATTGTTTTCTTTCAATCTTTTGTCGCCTGTTTAATCACGTCGGGAAATTGGATTCCGGGTTGAGAAACGGACCCCGATGTCTTATTCAATCCGCCCTCTTTACACGTGAATTTTCAATTAGGTATACTTTTCCACGAAGTCAAGACGTTATATTATGTTCAGGCAGAAAATAAGTTATATGTATTTTTACTTTTCCTTGCTCTCTCTACCCACTTCCTCTGCCTTTTTACTCTCGTCAGGAGGACGTTCCAGTCCCATTTGCCTATCCAGCGTTGCCAAGCTTTTCGTGTTCGAAATGAGTTTTACTTTCTTCGTAGGGATAAAATTTATCATTAATGGACAAGCCTTTCGAAGGCATCTTGGATCTGACTCCGTGAAAACAGCTACTCGGAGCCTGTTTGACGTATGAAAAATCGACAAAAATAAACAGAAATGATCTGTTGAATGATCTTTCACTCCGAAGGGTTGTCACTCCCCGATGTACAGGCCTTAGAGTCTAACATCAGGGAGTTCACCCACCCCGTTATGTGGCTGGGTCGCTATTACCCCCATTAAGCCAAATGCCCAGGAGATAGTCGCTTCCCCAACTACTTACTACATAAATTGGATATATCACTCGCACAAATAAATACATTCATACATTGCACTCATTCTGATTAGTCGGCGGAGTACTATTACTATTCCTTCATCGACCTATACATAGTATTAATCTAATCTAAATTACGGTCGATGAGTGGTGTACAAGACGGGCATTCAGTTACTAATATCAAATACTCAGACACATGGGCATGTGAACATTGCTTTCACGCGATGCGAGATTCTGAAAGGAGGAAACATGAAATTCAGACGGCATATTAGCCTTGAATATCAGTTCTGAATGCAAAGCCGAACTAAAATCAGTGGAAATTGCATTTCAAGAGATGCTTTACTGCTGGCAGGAAGCTTTCTGGAGTTTAAATAATGCGGATAAAATGAGAAGTATCGGGTTGTCCGGAAAATAATGCAGGATTTTGGTATTAAACAAAAAAAAAGAAACTAGTTACTTTAAAGCAATGTTCTTTAATCAAAATAATTTCCCATACTCTCAA
>NW_019393147.1:0-6413 GCF_000648675.2 Cimex lectularius
CATTACAATTAATTAAGGTTTTTAGTTGAGATGAAAAAACGTCAATGGCACGAGAGGGATTCGAACGAGGATTGAGGTCACGATAGCTCAGGTGGTTGAGCAGCGGCGTATCTAGCCGAAGGTCGTGGGTTCGAATCCCTCTCGTGCCATTGACTTTTTTTCATCTCAACTAAAAACCTTAATTAATTGTAGTAAAATATAAGGTTAATGAGAAATTAAATATAAAATAATTAGTCGCCAGATTTCTTCCTGTGGTCTGGAGGGTAATGAATTGCAATTTGCACCATCTCTACCTCTCTCTGTACTTCTACTGTATCCTCCTGTTGTCCTCTCACTCTCTCTCTCTCTCTCTCTCTCTCTCTCTAACCATTTACAATGTGAAGCAGGTTCTCTTGATTGACCAATCACATTTTGGTTTGTTACCACATTGAATACTCAAAATGCGAGACTAATTTTATTTTTTTCTTAACAGGTAGATGGCCACAACCACATAACCCAATTTTATCGGTATTACATGTAATTTCAAGTCAATGCTGTTTCGACAATCCATAACAATCGAAAGAAGAACGATATAAGTCCACTCAATCCTTTATAAATCCAGACAAAGGTAATAAATTTTTTCGTACATGTAGCAGGAACGTTTTCACAATTCTAACAGCCAGTGGAAATGAAAAAGTCTCGTTGTTAGAAAAGCTTTACAAATGGCGCTTTTCTAGTATTGGAGTATTATTGACTATACTTCTGGTAAACACCCTAGTATTATGTGGTATAATTGAAAAGCGTATTCGCCAATTTAACATTTCCTATTTTCGGTTTGTCACGCTGTATGTCGAGAAGAGATAAAAACAGCACGGGTGTTACGAATAAAGAGATACGTATGGGTATGAAGAGAAAATTCCTCGGTCCGAATATTAGCACAATGAAGAACAATTTACTATCAGCCGTAAAATATAGGAATTTCGATTTCACCAGATTTACGCCCCGTGGAGCCAAACTGGAAGAAATCGGACTGCTGAGTGGTAGGCGGTGAACTAAAAACACGAAGATGTCAACGAGGAGCGCTAATAGCCTAATGTAAACTTGGTTAACATAATGAGTGATTTTTGATCTGACGTGCGTTCATTTCGCACGTCCTTGCAGTATTGGTCTGTCAGTCGCGTTCGGCTGTTTGCCATCTTCAGGTATGGGTATATTAATGGAAAAATAAAGTTACTTTATCAAATTGAGGTTTTACAGTTTTTGCGAAAGAAAAACACCAGTTTAAATAAAGCAGTACAAAGGCTAGAACTGTTTTTGTAGAGAGGGAAAAGATTGCCGCGGACGAGTCGCGGTTTTTTGTGTCAACACCGTCTTTCATCTGTCGCAAACTACGAAGGTTGCACTAAACCAGGTGAACTTTTAAATACTTCTGCTACATTAATAAAAACTTGAATTTACACATTGTACCCCTCTTGAATAAAAAGTATAAGATATGTCTAGAAAAAACACGAAGATGCCAACGTGATTATGATATAATAATGATTTGATAATGATAACGTAATTATGTCGAAAGAGGATTCTCTGGCACAAATAAGCTATTAAATGTTAAACTTGCCTCGCTCTTTAAAAAAATTGTTTCTCTTAAAGAGGAGGGTAGATTATTAAAAGAAGAGAATATTATTCTCAAAAATGAATTGGACGACTTGAAGTTCGTCAACGAAAGAGTCGAGTATGATGAATTAAAATCTGCAGGAAGAATTTAATCTTCAAAAGCAATTTGAAGATAATGTAAACTTAGTTAACATAGTGACTGATTTTTGCTATGACATTCCGAATGTTTGACTAAATGCTGATTTTGTATCTGTATTCCCTCTTGGAAGAAATACTAGAAGTACTAGTGACTGTTAAAAGATACTTTCATTCGTCTCAAAGATAAATGAGATGAGATGAGAGAGAGAGAGAGAGAACACTTAGAGAAAGGAACTGTCATTGTACTTATAAGAATCAACGTGCGACCTTTATTTCTGGAAGCTTTTTCGCATCAATGGAACATTTAGCCTCTCCTAGGCCTAACTGAGAGGGAGTTGTGTCGCTCCCATTAAAATAATCAATGAACCCTAGGACGAGTGATGCTAAGCGATGTCGCACGTGTTAGAGCTGAAATCTCAAAGAAAGGAGCTGTCATTGTATTTGCACTCCGAGTGGTGTCGAGCCATGTGCGATATCCCTGGATTTAAATCTAAAAGTTTAAACAAACAAATTGTCATTATATTTGCAATGATTAACGTGCAACCTTTTTACAATTTACTTTATTTCTGAAAGCTTTCACGTAACAACATTTAAGCTAGAAACGCATTTACCCGATGCGACGCTACCCGACGCAAATCCTAAGTCCAATTTTCCATAAGATCGTATAAAGCCGGGAACACAATTACCCGATGCTACGCCATGCGACGCTACCCGATGCTACCCGTCTCAAATCCAACTCCGATTTTTCATAAGGTTGCATTACCCCCGTGCATATCTACCCGATGCCATGCATCGCTAACCTATGCTACGCTACGCGATCCCCACTGTCGATTTTCGTCGGGTAGCATCGAGTACAGTCGAAGATAAAAGAACTGGACACCCATATTTTTATTCAAACTACATGTATTATTTCGTTATATTAATTACAACATACTTATTTTAATATAAACCAAATTAAACGAGATCAAAAATTCATTACTTTTTATTTTTAAAAATATATAATTTTAATCGTTTGGTAGAAAATTGATCAAAACACCGGAATACCATTTTTTGATATAATGAATTTAACTAACAATTTATTCTATAGTTTTGCTCATAAAAATACACCGTTTTCGTCGAGAAGGGTCAGAACAGGACACTCTTTTTTTGTAGTTTATTTCAAACTATGTATATGTAATTTTGTCGTTATATTAATTACAATATTCTTATTTTACTGTATACCAAGTTAAACGAGATCAAAAATTCATAACTTTTTATAAAAAATATTTAATTATGATGTTAGAGAAAAAAATTATCAAAACACCGGAATAACTTTATTTAAAACTATTTACTTTAACTAACAATGTATTACATGGTTGTGCTCATAAAATCTAACTAACAATTTATTTCAAGGTGTTGCTCAAAACGTGTGCATTAAGAACAAAAAAGGCTTTGCGATTGTGGTAGTGATTATTGTGATACACCCTGTGTGACCATAAGTGGCGTGCGCTTGACGTCGCATAGATGTGCACACCCTACCAAAACGTGACAAGGCGTCGGGTAGCATCGGGTAGCGTCGCATAGCGTTGCATCCGAGTAAGTGTGTTCCCCGATTTAATCTCTTCTCGGCCTAACTGAGAAGAAGTTATGACGCTCCCAATAAAATAATCAATGAAAATGATATTTTCAAGGAAGAAACAATAGACAACACATGATCTTGAGGTCTTGTTTTTCCTGGTTTACGGGAAAAAATAGTTTTTTAGGAGCATATGCAAGGAAACGGATCAGAACCTTCCCGGAGACAATTTGCCCACAATTTAAACAATACTAAATTTTAGATTTGTCTATTAATGAAGATTAATTTTATTAATTTATTGTACGTCTGTTTGTCATGAGTTTTTTACAAATAGATAACGTAAAGTATTATTAATGCTTATGTGTGGTGATTAATGACCGTTAATCGATAATTATTCAGAAATCGTGAGATGCGTACTGGTGTGATGTAGGTTTCAGAAAAACGTTTTCCTTATCGAGCCAACGTTTTGATCTCTATTGAGATCATCTTCAGGGCTCAAAGTGCAACGACAACACGACATGCAAGAATGGCACAATTACACAGAATACAAATACCCCCTTGAAGATGATCTCAATAAAAATCGAAACGTTGGCACGATAAAGAAAAAGTTTTTCTGAAACCTACATCACACCAGACCGCATCTCACGATTTCTGAATGCTTATGCAGATAGGACATCGAAGCATAGCTAATAATTACGCCGTTAACCCTGTTTCCTTTACTTTATATTTTATTCACTATCCTTTTCAAGGTAATATCGATACAACTTCATGTACACACAGCGAGGTGTAAGTACGTTGATGATGAGTTTATTAATGATTTTACAGTTAGTGTCACAATAGAATGGCAGTTTCTCAATACGACTATGATATTAATGAGCTTCGATTATTGCTATTGAAAAGTTGCTAATTGGACGTAAAACTTCCTTACGTACTTGTCAAGTTTTGCATCTCGTTACCAAACACGGCTAATAAGGGAAGCCGAATTTATTAGGAGTATGCAAATTTGCGGCGAACACACCGGTCCAGCCTCGGCTTTGCCCTGGACTGTACGCTAATTTATTTTAAATTATGATAAAAAGAGTTGGAAGCCATTAAAGAGAGTACGCATTTATGATTTAATTAAAAAAAAATAGTTCAACCTGGTGTATCAAATGCTTAAAATATAAAGAAATAAATATTATAACCACTCTCAAAAAGGCAGACAAGAATGACACATCTACAGGGAAAACAAATTTTTGTATGAGTACAAATATTTTGATTTGATCTAAGAATTTTCTAGCATTGTATAAATTCTTTTTTTTTTTTTTAATCTAAAATTTTCCAGCATTGTATAAATTCATTCTTTTTTAAATCAAAAATTTTCCAGAATTGTATAAATTTTTTTCTTAATCTAATTTTTTTAGCATTGTATAAATTCATGTTTTTCTCACATCCTACATGTATTGGTAAAATTTAAACAATCCCAGGTCCTGAAGATGATCTCAATGAAGATCGGAACGTTGGCACGAAAAAGAAAATGTTTTTCTAAAAACCTACGTCACACCAAACCTCATCTCACGATCTACAAATAATTATAACCACTGGATAACCGTGAAAAATCATTTTCTATATTTAGTTCTAGTTGATATTTTAAAAGTGAGCTGTGAATTTTTCTGACTTAAATTGGCTATTAGTTATTGGCAAAACATTGACTATAAAGGAGGTTGGGTATTAGTTTTTATTGTACAACTTATAAAAACTTTCTGCGAGAGAATTAAAATTATTTACCTCTTATTCTTCAAGTTTAAACTTTCTGAGAAAAATAAGTTTATTCTGGTTATTCCTACTTCTGTAATAGAGAATTTAGAACGGTTTTTTTTAGTAAACTGAGGTAACTTGAACAATTGTGAAGTTTGGTTTTTCTTATTAAAACATAAAAATATGAGCGAAACGTCTGTTTTTAATTTTCATTTTCATTGTACGAAAATCTCCGTTCGATTTTAAAACCGGATTTCCCATTTGAATACTGTTCCAACAAAATGTATTATGTATTTCTATGTTTTATAGGGGAATTAGCTTGAAAGCCGAGGCGATTTCGAGATGACTCATCCTCCTGGCAAACGAAATTGGACAGACTCCAAAATTATCTCCTTCGTCTGCATATCGGAGGACATTCGGTTTTTTGAACGCTAAGTAAACTTCAGCAAGGGGAGAAATAACTCTCACGCATAAAAACTTCGTCATACAAGAACATGTCAATTTCACTTGTAATTATTAAATGTCAATTCTTTATTATCACTTCGTAAAATGTTTATAACCTAAGAAATATGTATAAAAATCGTAAAGTCGAAAATTGAGCATTGCTTTGCAATTTACGAATATGACAAATCGGTGGGTTCAAATCGAGTTTACGGTCCGTAATCGTCAAGAGTTCTCGTCAACTGTCATTATGACACGTTTTGATATGCTTTTTTATATTTTCAGACATGGAAGAAATGATTGTCGTGATTTCCCCCATCCTCGTCGAAAAACCCGTTTCCTCACTGATTCGTGTCAATTGATTATGCCGGACCGGGAGCAACGGATTTTCAACCGAACCAGCACGTCCTTTTCCTTACAAGTTCAAGAAAATAATCCATTTCATACATGACTATACAGGGTGTATTTTATAACATGCGCCAGCAGGTTTTCTTTATTTTTTGAACAGATACACAAAGGCGACCGATGGTAACACTCTCTTACATTTTTGAGCAATTCCAAAACCATGACCATTTTTTTTCGACGTCACTTATCGTGGCTAACGACGTGACTTGTTTATTTCGTATGGGAACCCCAATTTTTTTCTGAGAAGAGTGAGTACCACAACTTTGGAACACCTACGGAATTGTTGGCTTTAGGGTTTTTGAACCATGAGAAAAATGCAGGTGTTTAAGGATTGTTCAATTCGAACAATTATTTATTAAAAGGTTCAAAGACAAAATAAAATTATCATGTTAATTCTTTAATTAGTTGTTAGGAGCGTTTTTCGACACAGATAATTACTTACATTCAAGTAAGCAATTTCATCTCAGTATATATATTAAATTCACTAATTTCGTGGTCCGCTTGACCAATTAATACATTACAATTAATTAAGGTTTTTAGTTGAGAT
>NW_019393148.1:0-7582 GCF_000648675.2 Cimex lectularius
AGAGAGAGAGAGAGAGAGAGAGAGAGAGAGAGAGAGAGAGAGAGAGAGAGGCAGACAGACAGACAGACAGACGGACAGACAGGCAGACCGATAAACGGACAAAGAGAGAGTGAGAAGTAGATTAAACTCTTGTTTAAAAGGGGTCAAGATAGAGACACAAAAATAGAAAAAAAAGGGGGAGTTAGACTGAGAGAGAAATATTTGTCTGTCTCAGTTAAAAGAAGGTAAGAAAGAGAGAGACACAATTGACGAGATAGAGAAAAAGAGAAAGTGGTACAGATAGATTGAGAGAGAGAGAGAGAGAGAGAGAGAGAGAGAGAGAAATAGGCAGACCGATAGACGAACAAAGAGTGAGTGAGAGGTAAATTGACCAACGTCTGTTCAAAAGGGGTCAATATAGAGAAAAAGAAATAACGGTTGAAAAAAGCGAGTGAGTGAGACTGAAAGAGATATATTGGTCTGCGTCAGTTTAAAAAAAGGTAAAAAGAGAAAGATACAATTGACGAGAGATAACGAGAGAGGGAAAGAGAGAGAGTGAGAGAGAGAGTTAAATTGAATTAAACATTTGATTTATAAAATCTCGCAAAATTAAGTCTCATTACCTCTCGAACAATTACAGAGCATTTGTACTTACAAATAAAATTTACATAATTCATAATACAAAATAAGTATAATTCAAATATAATTTTCAAATATTATTGATGTTGTAGAAAGTACTATTGGGATGTTATATTTCTTATAAATATGTTTAGATTTACATGATTTTATAACATTGCGTAAATTATTGTAAAGTTTTATAGATTTAGGAAAGAATCAATTATAAAAATATTTTGCACGACACAACGGCATATTGAATGCCGTTTGAGAACATACAAATGTAGGTTTTTTTTTTTTTTTTTTAATTAGAAACAATATCAAATAGGTAAATGGTTTTTATATTGTTATTATGTCATGGAAAATAGTCCAAATTTTGTATTTTAACAAATCATCAATATTTTAAAATAGATAAATTACAATATTTGTCATTTGTAATTCTAGAATCATAATGTAGATTACAGATATAGCGAATACACATGTATATAAAAACAAGTAAATTATGAAAATTTTTACCAGAACTTTACTGCAAGGCCATAATTTAAATTTGGAAGCATTAGTGCATCACAAAAGTTTAGCTTCATGGATAAATTATTAATATTCAATTATACAATGTAATGTATTCCGTTACAAGCATTATCAACATGTGTTTACCTGGTATATTTCTCTATTATTAAGCCTAGAATTTTTATTTCGCTGTTTAAAATTGATGTACTATCATTAATTTTGATTTGTATAATATTACCTTTATTATTCAGAAATCGTGAGATGAGGCCTGGTGTGATGTAGGTTTCATAAGAACATTTTCTTTACCGTGCCAACGTTTCGATCTTTATTGAGATCATCATCAGGGCCTGGGATTTACAAACATTGTTCAAATTTAACAAATACATGTAGGATGTGGAAAAAAGTGAATTAGTTAAATTTAAACAATGTTTGTAAATCCCAGGCCCTGAAGATGATCTCAATAAAGATCGAAACGTTGGCACGATAAAGAAAATGTTTTCCTGAAACCTACATCACACCAGACCGCATCTCACGATTTCTGAATAATTATAGACTAGCGGTCACTAATCACCACCCAAAAATATTACCTTTCTTTAAATCTGAAAATCGTTTGTGCTTGTGGGAGAGAGAGAGAGAGAGAGAGAGTGAGAGAGAAAGAGAGAGAGTGAGAGGATGAACGAAATTCGACTAAGTCTGCAAAAGGCAAAAAAATAAAGACAGTAATGCTGGTTTGCCTTCCATTGACTCAAGCACTAAAATTATTAATTGTTATAACAGTAAATATGATGACATAAAACATTGTTATAACATAAAAAATGATCTAATATTAAATACACACTAGCAGGACAAGTTTTATTAATTCTGTACAATTTAGAACATTGGAAATTACAATTTCTTTTATTTCTACAGGGATCCCACAGCTCAATTTGCCACCTTTTGATCCGTTTTTTGCTAAGCAAATTATCCAAAGCAGAGGGAGCAACAATCTCAATTACAAATTGACTCTGCGCAACGTTTACGAAAGGGGATGGACCGACTCAATCGTCACCAAATTTAAGTATGTTAGACTTTTTTTAAGAACAAAGACTGAATATTTATTTTTGTAAACGTTTTTCAGGAGTAATCTCAAAAAAAGATACATCCAGTATTCGCAGTTTTTCCCCGAGAAGTTCCTCGAAGGTGAATACGAATTCGGTGGGAAAATAATGGCCTCCAACATGGAGAACAAGGGTGTTTGGAACTTGACGTTGTGTAAGTAAAGTTTAATTCAAAATAAACGCTTTTTACCTAGAATCAATAGCTTTACACAGTCACCAAATTGGATTCATTCAAATACATGTCACCTGGAATGTTTTCAATTTAAAATCCAAGAAATAACAAATATCTTTAAATGTATAATTATTAAATCATAACATGCGAAATTTCTGTAAGCACGGTACTATTTGTAACGAATTATATCCGGCCAGGACGACCAATATATATATATATAATCTAGATTGGGGTCGATGGCGTACTTTTATAAATATTCCTCCATCGACCCCGAACACTCACTCATACGCTCTCAACGTTCGAGGGGCGATGATGACGTTATATTTCACCCTCACCTCTCGCCATTCACGCTAATAAATACATGCACTCAGACAAAACATATAGACACACAACACATAAGTCATATTATATGCAATAAAAAAAACCAATTTCCCCTAAAAAGCGGAACAGGGGACGCAGAAACTCGCTGCAGTGCTCGAGTACCATTTTCAGATTGGATGGCATGCCTACACGCTCCCTATGGGGCAAAGGCATGACATGTTTCAAGTATGTGGGACACATCGAGCATAAGGGACACCTGCGCGGGCTTTGGCCCAAGAGCAGGTGCCCGTGTGTCAACCGGGTATGGCCTATTCTTAATCGCGGAAGGACGATTCCTTGTTTCCGATCCAGGTTCTCGGAGGGCCATCTACGAATCGTGGTCTTGACGCGCAAAAGGCTCTCGGCCCACTGACGCTGCCATCTTTCTTTTATCATTTTCTTTACTGCTACCTTGGCGTCAGAGGGCCTGATCGAGGGTCCGGTCTGGAGGATGGGCGTCCCGGTCTTTGCCGCCTCGTCCGCACGTGCATTACCCTCCAGCCCGACGTATCCGGGGATCCAGACTACAACCATCGTTTTTCCGAGGCGCTAATCCACTCTACTACTAATTGATTTATATAGAAGGATATACTGTCAGGTTATGGCTCAATATTTTTATAGCTTTATACAGAAGAATGTACTGCCTGGCTGTGGTTCAATATTTGTGTAGCTTTATACAAAAGGATGTACTGTTATGCTGTGGTTCAATATTTTTGTAGCTTTATATAAAAGGATGTACTGTTAGGCAGTGGTTCAATATTTTTATAGCATAAAAATGAAGACTGCTATACCCTGACTGGTTGCAGGGATAGATAAAGAAACTAGTGATAAAAACAACATAAAATTGTTAAACATGGGGTATGACCAGAATATCAGGCAATCAATACATTTACAATGAATATAATATTTAGCCTAACTGGCTGACAAAATTCTTAAATATCGAACAGTCTGAAGAAACTGTATATGGACAAAGTGAGGAAGAATTAAAGTATGCTAAATTTAATTTCAACTGACCGTAAATGCATAGCACAAATAGGAGAGAATTGACAAACAGCAGTGCTATGAGAGAGAAAAAAGGGAGAGTGAGGTACAGTTAAAATGAAAAGGGAAAAAGAAAAGATTGCACATTAAAGGAACTTTTTTATAGCGCAATAGAAGAAATTAGCTTACTATTTTTCGGTCCTCCGGGCCGGATTTTATCGGCAATTATCAATTATAAGATTAATTCTCGTTGAAAACTATTGTAATAGAGAGTGAGCTGTATGTTTTCCTGTAATGCGGTACATAAATTTAACCTTGGAATATTTATAATTACCCATAAACCAGCAGTGGATTCAATATTTTTTCAAACATTATTTTTCCAAGTGCACTTTTTTTCTTTCTCTTCCTCTAAACTCGGAGTAGTCTTCCTCTAGTGCAAAATGTCCTCTGACTTGGTATAGCTATTCTTCAGTTTGGACAACAAAATATGGATTCCAATAATAACGAAACAAACCTATTAAAAACTAGATAAAAGTTAGAAAGCGAATAATCTTTTATGCAAACAAAACTGCTGGATCCATAAAATAAGCCCCCTGCAAAGAAAGATTGAGGATTTTCTACAGCCAAAATACGTGACTAGGGCCACCTCATACTTCATACAGAAACGCATTGTGATTATTCAGAACAAGAGGAAAAGCTCAAAGAGCATTAACTTCTTTGTAGCGAAGAGAAATATTTTCGATGAGATCCAGCAGACCCAAGCGTGATCTTCCAATTGTAAATATAAATAACATTGACAAGCCGACCTCAGTTAGTTCCACATTTTTTTTTCCTACAATGAAACAGTGATCCGTGTAGTACATTGTGGCTTTGACTTCACGTCAGGAAACATTTCAAAGATTATAAAATTTTTTAACGTTGTTCCAGAATACTTTTTAAAACAGAACTACCTTACACTTTTCTTTATGTATAGAAATGACTCAAATGATCATTTTTAAAGTTCATTGACAGTTTTTCTTCACTAACATTTGTAAATGACTTATATTTTATGTATTTTTCAGGACGAACTCTTATCGCCCTTTTTAACCGTTTTTCAAGAGCCGAAGAATCAAAACATCAACCTAGTCAAAACATGTTTAAAATCGAAGTCGCCTTACTAACGACGCTCCTCGCCTTCGCGTCGACTCAAGACCCGAACTTGTACGAATTCAGTGAGTATGATTTTGATGACCTATAAATTATTACAAGGATAGTCGACCTGTACCTACTTCAAAGCTGGAAAGGAAGAGTTTTTTTTTCGTTTTCAATAACTGAGAAAGGGAATCAATGTGCTTGAATTTTTGGTGTTTTCTGGTCAAAAATATATTTTGAAAACATTGGTGTTTTTATATTAGACTACAGTTTTTTTTTCACAGATTGAAAGTGATGCGATGATATTCCATGGTTTAGAAAAGCTTCAAATAAATTTTTAAAAATTGAAAATTAAAAGTTTGAGTGTAGCTTAACTTAATGACCTCTCAATTCGCCTTCCCTCATGCTGTTTAAAGATTTCTATTTTTTTAATATTATGCTAGAAAAACTCTTTTTCCAGTTAAAACATCGTCTATCATCGGCCAAGAAGGCATATATTTATATGGAAAATTGGGGGAAAAATTAGAGCTCGATCAGAACATCCCTTTTCCTGAAAAGCTGTACTTTTTTCATTTCTGTTCACTTTTCTCCAAACCTCTACATCATATCGAAATGATTCTCGCTTCATTTAGTAAAACACTAAAAGACATAAATCATAGCAAACAGTCAAGGATTAAGAAAAAATAAATTATATTCACAGATCGAGAAAAAATTATGATGAGTCTGGTGGCTATACCAATAAGAAACTGAGAAATACCACTTTGGAATATTATTTTTGAAAGACCTGTCAGAAAGAGAAAATTAACAAGTCATTAAGGATCGTGTTAACTCGGTTGAGGATTGGCCATACACGTCTGACACACGGACATCTGCTTCTGGGTCAAAACCCGAGCACGTATCCCGCTTGTAGAGGAGTGCCGTGCCTTGGCCCCCTACAGGGAGCGAGTAGGCATGAACCCCGACATAAAAACGGTACTCGGGCGAGCAAGTCAGATGTTGGATCCCCTATTTCGCTTTTTAAGTGAAACGGGGGTGTTTCCTCACTTGTAAAGAGTGTTTAAAACTTGAATATCTGTGTAAATAAGTGTATCTGCGTTGTGTTTTATTGTGTCGTGTATTTATTTGTAAGTAATTTATTTATTTGTTTGTTGTAAGTAGGTGATGTTTTAGATTGTAGGGCCGATGGCGAAATATTGAGTACCCCATCGGCCATAACAGTGCAGTGAGAGGGGGCTGAAATGACTTTATTGTTGAAAGCCCCCGGGAAAAAAAAAGTCATTAAATAAGACACTTAGGAAAGTATTCGGAGTCTAAATGAGGTAGTGCATTCCGATGTATGTGTATTCAATAGGATCAATTCAATAGAAAGAAAGAATTTCAACTCCTCAAAACTCAAATTTAAGAAAAATCATAATGAGGCTGGCCCCATTCGAGAGAAAAAAAAACAGTTATACTAAGAAAAACAGAGTATTTTGAGATTTTTCAAAGGGGTTTTGTTCAGGAACTCCCAACCATTCCGTAGTGCAATTAAATGGTATGTTTGTTAGTTTCTGAATAAAACCCCATTAAAAACAACTGAAAAATAAAGTGACAACAAATAAGAAAGAAGAAAAGAATAAAAAGAATGTTTGTTAACATCACGTGGCCGATACGCTTTGTAACGCGTTTGCGAAAGACAAAGAAGGTCGGTGTACATCAGCCTCCAGGAGGTGAAAGTTTCTGATTTAGATTTATTCAGTTCGTCTTTTATAAACGAGGACGGTCTATAAATACTATTAATATCTTCATATGTACATATAATTAATTTTAATTTTTGTTTTATCAGGCCAGCATTTTTCAAATTGTAAATGGGGTTCGTCGGATTTTGACAAATGCGTCAAAGACGGGATCAATTCTGTCCGGCCCTACTTCAAATATGGTAAGTAATTCTTTAAACAAATATTGTATAATTTATTCCATTAGTTTATCAGTTAGGTCACGGTTGCTTATACTTTTATCATATGTTGAGGTTTTGAGAAATTTTGCCAGTAATGGAATAACAAATGACCGTTGGGCATGGCTTAACACTTTTTTATTGTCAATAAAACATTCGTTAGACCCTAAGGGGGCACTCAGGGTTTTTAATATTCATAAACCAAAGTGGCGTCCGAACAAAAACACCATTTTTGCTTCGAAATAAAATCTCATGGTCCAAAAAAAAAACCTAAAAGCCGAAATATTAAGAACTATCTTCCTGTATTTCATTCACTTGCCTGAATTCCTTAAAAATTTCGTTTTAACAAATTTGCATTTGCCGTTCTAGAAAGTACAGCGGTATGATATAAACTCTCGTATTAAATAATCGATGGGCCTCGCTAGCGATGTTTTATATAATGATTCAGTCAAAACCTTTTACATAACGATCGGACCAGATTTTGTTCAATTATATTCGGTAGCTAATCTGAAGTCAATATGTCAAGAAATTGTGGTGGTTGAGTTGAAATAACCCTCCCAAAAATGACAACGAAATAAAATTCATTGATTGACGATGAAGCGATACTCTTGCTCATTTTCACTCAGCATTATTAGAAGTAAAAGTTTCATTTTCAGACTACATACGTTTTCATAAACACCTTTCGACCAAACCAACGTATAATCACATTAATTAAGAAACTGCGGGTGCCGAGAGAGAAAAAGAGAGAGTGATAAAGAGAGAGTGATAAAGAGAGAGAGAGAGAGAGAGAGAGAGAGAGAGAGAGAG
>NW_019393149.1:0-6679 GCF_000648675.2 Cimex lectularius
GGAAATTATTTTGATTAAAGAACATTGCTTTAAAGTAACTAGTTTCTTTTTTTTTGTTTAATACCAAAATCCTGCATTATTTTCCGGACAACCCAATAATTTGACAATGCACCGCCTTGAAGAAAATTCATTTACGTATTTATTCGTGCCGTCCATTTTTCAAATAAAGGTAAACAACTATGAAAAACACATATATGGTAAAGTAAATAAAAAATGATGAACAATACTCCAATTTTTGTTTGATTATAATTTTTATTTATTTCTGTATTTAATTTTGTTTTAATAATCAGGGATAAGGTCTATTTGAAAAAAAAAAAAAACCAAAAAAAACCGTTCCTTTCTCAAACTTTCACGCCATATATCGTCTTCATCAGGACAAGTTATGCGAATTGTCGGAAATATACTGTTATATTTTCTCTGGTTTCTCTTGCTCATCTTCTTTATGTGATAGTTAAGAATGCAATTGGCCAGTATGGAGGTTTATGTTTATTATCCTCAAATCTCAGCTGCTGAGAGATGTCCTTCGTCTACCTTTTTGAAAGAGGTTTTGGATTTTTCTTTTACATGCCATTTTTGCAATTCCATATTTATCACACTTTCTTCTGTGCCTAGTTGTGGTTCAGGTCCTACGGTTGAATAGACATCCACTTTTTTGGCGAGTTGGTCAGCCTGTTCATTTCTATCTATACTTTCATATTCCAGAAACCACCTCAAGTCTAGTTTTCTCCTAGGGACAATAAACACTTCCAGACTATTTTGGAGCTAAAATGTGCTGATAAATTAAATAGGTATATATATTTAATGCTCATTAGTAGGGGCAAAATTTTCTGTAGTTTCATGTCTATCAGTATTTACATAAGAAATTCCTACTCAAAACTTTATACAACTTTGAAAACTCGTAAAGTTTGTCTTCTTAGTAATTTGGAATTGCGTTTGCTTACGGTGGCGATAAAAAAACACAAATTAATTCCATAAGGTTGCACTTGTCTTTCCATTAGTGAAGTCTAACTTACAGAAGGAATAACATTTTATGACATGCGGAAAACTTTATTAAATAAAATTGTGATAGTTTGAAGTACCATGCAGAGGGAGACAAAAGAGAGAATAATATGTAGAATCATACTTTAGACTTCCTAAAATATTGATCTCTGTTCACGGGACCCCTGTATATTTATTTTTATTATGGGTAGTATGAATCTATAATTGAAAATTATTTAAAGAATCCTTAGTATTATCAAATAATGTTTCATGTCTAAATAATAAGACTTTAAAAAAAAATATATTTACTTTTTCTGTGGGAAGATTTATGAATCATATACTTTTTATTGTAATATTAAATTGACTTTTAAAATTTTCTTTTCTGTGGACGGACTTGCTAATTTTAAATTTTGTCTTCATCCAAGTAAAAATTTGACTTTGCTTATTATAATTAAAACTTGTTCAATTCAGATTGATCAACATGTTTAGTTTGCTAATATTTTTTTTTAATGGAGCCTTTTTAATTACAAAATAAACATATATTACAACCTCCATATTTTGAAATTTAAAAGTGTAAAGAATCCCTAAATAGAAAAAAAAATTGTCGTCGATTTTCCTCGTCAATGGGTCTCGGAACTCTCTTTTAGGCTTAAAATATTCTCCTTGCGAAAGAAAATCGACATATAAAATAGGATATAAAATAAATAATTTTATCCCCGGAAAGGTTAATTAAGAAGTAAACTTTTCTTCTTTCAATTCAGATTGATTAACATGTTTAATTTGCTAAACTAATTTTTTTTAATGAAACAGTTTTTATAACAAAATGAACATATTTGACAAGATTCACTAATTTCGTGGTCCGCTTGACCAATTATATATTCGAATCCCGCTCGGGCCATTGACTTTTTTATCTCAACTAAAAACCTTAATTAATTGTAATAATTTACTAGGTGGATCAATATTTTTCAATTTAAAAGTGTAAAGAATCCCTNATTATATATTTTTTCATCAATTTTTCCCGTGTGTGGGTCTTTTTTGGGCTTAAAATATTGTCTCTTTCGAAAGAAAAAATATATAATTTATTCCCGGAAAGGTTAATTAAGAAGTAAACTTTTGTTATAAAAGGATTGCTTGATGTAATTGAATTACTTTACCATACTGATTCCATAATTAGAGTGTCGCTTCGGCACGCATCCGTCGCGTGAGGAACAAGAATCAGCAGACTGCCGCCAGCAGCGTGATAAAGGCCACCCTCTCCTCAGAAAAATTCAACTACTAAGTAGGGCTATATGAAAATGCATTTAGAAGTTGATAAACATGAGGAAGTATTTTTGGATGAGCTTAATTATATAAGTTTTGAATTGTTTAAAATGTTAAAATTTTAATGCTGTGAAAATTGTCAATCGATTTTTAAAAGTTAGCAGTTAAAACGAAAAAGCTTTCCTGTCAATTGAGTGGCAAGAATAGTACAAACAAAAGGATTAGAAGTTAAATCTCCTTTTCATCTAAATTGTAGCGGATTGTTGACAAAATCCTTACTTTTTTGTAATTAGAAACGGACAAAATCCTCTCGGCCTTGCCGCATTAATGCAGATCCCTCCCCGATCTCAAACTTGGCCTGATCCTGGAGAGAGCAACAGATCCCGGTTTACCGACGGAAATGGAACATACTCTGCACATTAGGAAATCCTCCGGGGAAACTTTAGGCATAAACAGAAATGATGGCGAGGACGAAAGCGCAGGCCCGGACCCCAAACGAGTTATTAGATTGGTGAGGTAACGGAGAGATTATTATAGTCAAACAAGGAAAACTTCAACTTGAAATGGTTTTCCTTTTTGCCTTCCTATTGTATGTTGGAAGGAAAAAAGATTTCAAAGTAAAACTCGTTCCATAAAGAAGCCAACATCAATTTAATTTTGCCATTTCTTTTGGTTTTTAATTTTATATTTAAACTCAACTTACTAGGGTATGTCAATCGATTGATATTCCGCTTGCAAATATAGCTTTCAATCTGAAGGACTTTAGGGGCTTGAAAAGGGGCTTAGATTGTAAGGCCCCCTCTAGATAAGGTGGCCACGTCCGTAGGGCCGAACAGAAACTTTGATGAGGTCCATTATATCACATAGGCCTTTTCAGGAGAAATTTATAGAAGCAGTTTCATTGGACATTTCGTATTTGGCCATTTATGTATTCGGTACACGTCAAATCGCGGCGTATCACACTTGAACACTTTACTGTAAGATCTCACTAAAATTTAAGCCTGATAAGTGCATCTCAGAGCCGGTATATAATAGAACTCAAAATTTTCGAGAGAATTTTTTTAAATATTGAGGTATAGGCTAAAATAAATCCCTTTTTGACCCAAGACCTAGGAGAGATTATAAATTTTTCTCATACAACCATTGAAAACCACATCCAAAGACTTAAGCCGGGAACACACTTACACGATGCAACGCCATGCGACGCTACCCGATGCTACCCGACGCCTTGCCACGTTTTGGTGGGGTGTGCACATCTATGAGACGACAAGCGCACAACACGTACAGTCACACAGCGTGTATCACAATAATCACTATCACTATCGCAACGCCTCTTTTGTTCTTAATGCATTATTTTGAACACAACCATGTAATAAATTGTTAGGTAAATTTAATTGTTTTAAATAAAGTTATTCCGGTGTTTTGATAAATTTTCTTCCTAACCATCACATTTAAATAATTTTAATAAAAACCCATGAAAACCTACCGAAATCATGAAAACAGCCAAATTTACCTGGTTCCTGGTCACAAAAGTTGGAAATAGTTATGCGATCGGAACAAAATATCAGGCTCAAAGCAAAGCATGATGAAAAAATTAAAGTTAATCCTTCTACAAGCTACCTGAAATATGCAAAAGGTTTATTATGACAATACGTCTCCGAATAGTTAAAACATAAAAAAGCATTAAAAAAATAAACGTATATACTGAATAAAAACGTCATTTTTTTCTTGCCAACCGTATACATGCAGTTAGAGCGATGCGAGGTAGGGTGAAGGTTTTTCTTTGGTATTTTGAGTTTGTTTCGCAATTTTTCGAACTTTTGTTGGACAGGATAAGACAAGAAAATTTCCTCTTGCAGGATTTATCTGCGATTCCTTGGAATTTACACAATTTAAACTCTGGTCTGTTCTCCTCTGGCCTTAAGTGGAAGTTAAAGTTGGTATTTTATGCTCAAGCGTTTTCTGCATTACAAGTTTATTGAACGTTTGATCGCTTTATGTATGTGTGCGAGAAAGCGAGAGAGAGGGAAAGAGAGATATGAGAAGGATTTATATAAAAGTCTTAAACCGAACGTGGACGCGTATAAGCCCGTAAAAGTTTGCTACGAGAGGAAAAAGAGGTGCATACATGGAATTTGAATATAAAACGAATATGTTCCTTTCAGGCTCTTTCCTAGTAATAGTCGATCAATATTCGCCTTACACTCTAACGCTGTGCTCTTATACACTTTCCGTCTTTTCTAATCATCTTATCAAGGTGACGTCTTGTGAATATTTTCGAATATTCGTGCCGGTAAATCGGACGTATGAACGATATCTGGGGGTCCGGGGAACGGACGTACTCGACTAAACGAGGGACTTGGGATGTCTGTCGTTTAGGGGTCCGTGCCGTCATCCCCCTTCGGACCCACCCCACCGTATTGATTATTACTGCAACATATTGGAAGTCGGCTCCGGTGGGGAAACCTCGGACGCGCAACCTACTATCTACCGTGAACAGTACAACGTTGTTTGTAGTCACAACAAACAAAACTATTTCACAAAAATAAACAAAACTGTGAGAACAGATTTGAAATTTAAATAAAGACCATACTGAAAGGAAACATAAACAAAATCGATTAAAGAGTACAACAAAAAATGAAAATACTGCGCATTAATCTTTAAAGTTAATCAGGCATATCTTTTATGTTTATTTTATTGATTTCTGTAATATATATTGATATATATGTATATACTCCTTTTAATGTTTTGATTTTAACAGGATTTTAATTTCATTGGGCTATTCTCCCTTTCTTTATTTTCTTAGTCTTCATAAATTATGTATATATACTTTTTTGTTGTTATAATTCTTCTGGTTTACGTATTGAAGAATTAATATGGCTTAATACAGACTGACTAATTTTGGTAGAATTTCAATTGTCTGGCTCGTACTTTGAATATTTCACACTAAAAATGATTAAATTAAATAAACAAAATATAATTATATTTTTTCCTTTTTCGACGTTTAAAAACCTTGTAAATCACTCTTTATAGGCGTTTGACACTCATGACAATATTATCAATACAAAGTGGAAAATACAGTGAAATATGTAGCTTTGAGGCTAGATTGTAGACTCAAATTAGTATACATTTAAAAAGGAACAGAATTTGTTTTGTGTTTTTAGGTTATACTGCAGATCAGAATTTTTTTCCATAAAAATAAACTTGTACAGCGTATATAATATTTTGTGAGTGAAATTAGCGACGCCACGTACATCCTCTTCAGAATCCTCATGAGATCGGATAGGAAATTTATTTCGATATCGGAGGAAAAGAACTTTAATGGTTATTTTGTCTCTCTTTATTAGCGGTAAATTTTAGTTCTTGTTCCAGCAACGGTTTAGGCATTGACCCTGCGCTCATCAATGTAAGGTAAAGGCCCTGGGTTCGAATCCAGCGGCCCCGCATTCGAACCCGACATTTTTTTTTCAAAAACACCGGCACCCCGAGGTTGATGTAATCTTTGCTTTTGCGAACCCTCGTAAAAAAGTATAAATAAATTTAAAAAACAAAAACGAGGTATTTTACAAACGGATCCCTTTGGACGTTTCCCCAACAAATATGACATCTGGTAAGAAATATACGTTCGTACATAAAATGCTTGAATATTGGAACAGCCAGGTCGTTGTGAGGCACCTTTTTATTTTCAAAACGTTTCTGCTCCATTACTCGAGTCCTCTAGGTACATTGTTAGAACATCCATCTGATGTAATATACCTGCGCTGAAGAGGGCTCAAATTATAGAGCCGAAAACGTGCAGAAAATCAAAAACAAATATCACGACGATCAGGCTGTTCTAATGTTCAAGGATTAATTATATATTCCAAAACAAATAAAAAATAAGAAGGAAAAAGTAAGTCGGGGTGTGTAGAATACTGCCCCCTTAAAGAGCTATTGTATGCCCAGTTCAGTGCTTATAGCAGTGAGTCCTCGTTCAAGGAACTTGATTAGTAGGCCCGGTCTCAGTGGTCGAATTTCTTCTTCAGTTACATTGTCCATCCCAAAGCATTTTCTCCTGCTAGCAAGTGTAGCACCACAGTTTGTTAATAGATATGTTGGTGTTTCCTCGGCGTCTTTGCAGAATCTGCACGTGCCGTGTTTGATTGGACTAAACTTCTTCAATTGCCCATTTAGTCTGCTGTGTCCTGTGAAAATCCTGTTAGGATTCGCAGGTTTTTCTGTTTTCTTTAAAACATTCTATAATTTGTTTACTTTCAAACCTTGCTGAAAGGTTCTTGAATTATTTGCGTCCTGTGAGTGAATTCCACTGTTTCCTCATTTTCATTTTGTCTAGGCAACCAATTTTTTATTGGGTTGTCCGGAAAATAATGCAGGATTTTAAGTTTTCATTAAAAAAAATCTATATAAAATATTCTGTTTACGTTTACAGGATTACTCATTT
>NW_019393150.1:0-7121 GCF_000648675.2 Cimex lectularius
ATTACACAGAAGACAAACACTTTGAGCCCTGAAGATGATCTCAATAAAAGATCGAAACGTTGGCACGATAAAGAAAATGTTTTTCTGAAACCTACATCACTCCCGACCGCATCTCACGATATCTGAATAAATAACGGATTTAGTTGTAATTCCCGTTTTGTTTCACGTTCAAAATTGATCTACATCAAAAACCATCTTCTCATTGAAATGTCGGTTTGGCAGTGGACCGGCGGTTTCGTTTTTACAGTTCATGTCGAGATAAGGTTTTGTACCTCCTTAATCAATGAGCGTTTAATGGTTGAAATCGGGATCGTTTTAAACAATATATCTGTGATTAGAACCGTTATTTACTCACCGCAGTTTCATTCTTTCTTTTAAATGTATTTTTTAACATAAAAATACCTGTATTGACATGAATGTTTGCCATATTTTACAAGTGGGGGTTGCATCAGATTTCGCATAGTAATTAGTTCACACTAGACAGGGAAATGTGGCCTAAGTAGAGCAAACGAATTTCTTTTACAATTGTGCATTGTGCTTATAAACGGAACACTTCCTCTGACCATGCACAAGGACCCTCCATCCAGGGGGTGTAATTTAGCCAAAGTAGCTCTCACCCCGTTTTAAAAACCCAACGCGAAATCAGATTGTGGTGCTGATTATAATCAGCAAGAAATGACAGTGAGACACTATATGATCGAGATCCTTATAAATAAAAAACGTGCCAATCAGAGCAAGCCACACACCCGTCCTGATGATGTACATTGCATCTTTCAGGAAGAGAATCAAGATATTGTTTTCAGTTCCAGATATTATTAATATTTATGTGACGTGAGGTGGAATATTTGGAAAATAGAATGTGCCTGTGCTACAACCAGAACATGTTGTGTTTTATTATCTCTTGAGTAGTAATGTTTGGAAGTTGGGAATCAGGGAGATTAAAATTTTTCAGGACACACTTAAAATGAAACCTCAATCTAGTCAGCATCAATAGGTCAAAAAAGTTAGGTAGGAGTTGAGGAGGTGAGGCTAAAATGCTTTTTGATAAAAAAATTTCATATATTTCACATATACGTCATACTGTTGAAATCCCCAAACCTGGCATGCGTAGAACACCAGTACAGCACAGACGTAAAGACAGCGTTAAATATTTTGACTTTAGTTTTCAGTAGGATGTTGTAATTTGACATTAAGCCTGACCAAATTCTGTTAAACCCATCTTAGCTATTGACTACTCTTCCTTCAAATAATTTTGGCGGGAGAGACAAGGTGTTAGAACAACTCCAAGATATTTGTAGTGATTTACAATTCCAACAGGTTAAAAGAAATGCGAGAGAGTCTACAATCATTGGTATATTAGACAGGATGACGTTTTTGAGGTTTCTTATTGGCGTCAGCAAGGCAATGGTCAAAGGAGGACAGGTAGATCAGATATAACCGATTAATCGATATGACCGATAAATGCTCTCCGTTATAAGGGTTTTTAGTACCGGTTCCTCGTTCAAAACCACATAAATAAATCAATAAGAAAACAATTTTGATCTGTATGACTATAGTGGGCTTAAACGAGAGGGCGATGGAATTGATTAAAGGTCCACTTGTATTATTGTACTAGTGGATTAAATCGATGTGCTTCGCCTGGAACAACAATTGCAACACTTCGGAAACGGCAGCAATGCTTCGGCCAGGAAGTCGTTTAATTCCCCAGCCCCGCCTACCCGAACAACCAACGAAATAGATACGACCACCTCCCCTCATCCACGACCACGGATAGGTATCAGGCGACTGGAAATTTATTTTTTTTTTTCATTTTATTTTCTTACTTAGATTCGGTGAGCTTACGTATGGTTGTCATGTGAGATGGTTGTAGTTTTTTGGGCGTCAATGGGTATTTCAACCAATTGAGCACATCCGGGACTTTCACTTTACCGTCAGTCACCGTATCAACCTTATACCTACGGCCACAGATGGCCCTTGTTGGGTTAATTTAAAGTTAAAAAAGGTAATTCGAAATTGAAAAAGGTTCATTTGAAATTAAGAAAAAAGGTTAATTTCAAGTAAAAAAAGATTAGTTTGACTGGAAATAGGGTTAATTTAAAAATAAAAAAGGAAAATTGAAATTAAAAAAAGATTAATTTGAAGTTGAAAAGGGTTCGTATGCCAAGAAAAAGAGTTAATTGAAATTTAAAGTAGGTAACTTGAAATTAAAAAGAGTAAATTTGAAATTGCCACAGATTAATTTGAAATAAAAAGGGTTACCTAGACGGGAAATATATTAATTTAACGTTAAAAAAGGTAATTTGAAATTTGAAAAAAGTCAATTTGAAATTAAAAGGGTTAGTTTGACAAAAAAAAGAGTTAATTTAAAGTCAAAGTAGGTAAATTGAAATTAAAAAGGGTTAATTTGAAATTAACACAGATTAATTTGTAATTTAAAAAAGTTAGTTTGACGGTTAATAGGGACAATTTAAACTTAAAAAGGTAATTTTGAAATTAAAAAAGGTTAATTTGAAATTAAAAAGATAAAGTAAAGATTAATTTCGGTAAAAAAGGGATCATTTGAAGTAAAAAAATATTAATTTGATGTTAAAAAAGACTTGTTTGGCCAGAAAAAAGCTAATTTCAAATTTCAAAAGAAAAAAATTCATTTAAAGTTGTTAGTTTGACGGGAAAATGGAAATTAAAATGGGCCTATTTGAAATTAGAAACGGTTAATCTGAAATTTAAATAATATTAATTTGACGTTGAAAAGGATAATTTGGCAAGAAAAATTAATGTTTTGAAATTAAAAAGAGTTAATGAAATATTAAAATGGTGATTTAAAATTAAAAATGGTTTGTTTAAAGTTATCAATGTTCATTTGAAATAAAAAAGATTAATTTGAAGTTAAAAAGGGTTAATTAAAGGTGATAATTTGACGTCTTCTCAATTATCGTATATTTAATATTTTTTCAAATGCAGAAATTTTACTTTACTTCTTTACATTTACTATATAATAGTTTTTTTTATAATGGTTCCAAGAAAGGGTTAATTTGAAATTAAAAAGGGTTAGTTTGAAGTTAAAAAATGTTCACTTGAAATAAGTAAAAACACATTAATTTGAAGGTTAGTTTGACTTAAAAAATTATATAGTTTATTTTATCTAGTTCTTCTGAAATAAAGTATTTATCTTTGTCTCTTGGTACTAAATTTAGATCCACGTATAAAAAAAAATAATGTAAGTTTGGTAACCAATTTCTGTTACGGATTCATCAAGTGTATTAGATTTTAGGAACATAGCCTAAAACACAAAACCAAAAATACCATAAAACATTAGATATACAAGATTTTAACTGACTAGTGTCATACCTATTTATCTAAAAAACTTGTCAAGTTAGAAAAAACTTAAACAGTTAATTGCCATTATTTTTTGTTTATTAGAAAAAATAGTAATCTACATATTAATTTGCGGATTCATCAAGTCATTACATAGGATGAAAATGTACTGTAAAGTGGTTTGACCCCAATGATCATTTGTGCCTTAAGCTCTCCTGTATCACAGGAATTACTTTTTTCCTTTTATTTTTAACAAGATGTTTTTGCCCCCACAGTGCCGTGTACTCTCGAATCAGAGGTATCAAAATTCATCAATCCTATTTCAATTGATAACAGGCAAATTATTGACGTTTAATGATTTCTGTGCCAACTCTGCTTCTTCAAACTCCTAGTCTGCGAAAATATGTACAAAATATGAAATTAAAATATTTTGATTGTTCCAGTAATATTTTGTTGTGTGTTTTTATGACTTGCTTATCTTCGGTATACTTGTAGGTGAATCCGAGGATTGTGTCGCAAACCGGAGGTAGGACGCGGCCGCCTCTAATGGTTTTTTATGAGTGTACCGGGAGTCATACAACTCTTTATACGAGGAGGGCTCCTTGATAAAAAGTGTATCCGAGTCAGACCGAAATTGTTAAATTATAGTCATAATAACGCACTCGGCGCAATTTTCGTAAAATGTTTAGTAAGACTGACAGGGGAGGGAAAAGGTGCAAAGTCGCCTCGACGCATAAATTTCGTTGATTTCTCTCGGGTAAATAATGGTGGAAAAATGCGGCCGGTTCTTCACGTCTTTGTTCGGCTTTATGCGTTTTCCGAATCCATCTCGGGATCGGAAAGGAAAACGCTGACGATTCAACAAATTCATCATTTATGCATGCTTTCAATTGTGACATACTAACATGGTGTGATCTATTTGTCAACAACCAAATAAGATCATGAACAAAACAAAATTTGGCGTTCCACTATTGGCATGTTTTTCTTTCTTTTTTTTAACTGAATTTATTCTTTATTTATTTTTTTAGGAAAACTTCAAATCTTAAAAGTTAAAATCCCTGAAAAGAGATTTTTTCTCATATAACGCCCGTTTCCGGCATATATTTTTCATAACCCTTTCACAAGCATAAATCAGTTGCATTGAAATCTCTGTTGACGTATGTCTCAACTGGTTTAGAGCATGGGCTTTTTGCTCGGCGTCATCCTATTGTCAATATATTGAAAATCAATCACACAACATAAAAAACTTGATCTTTATACAACTATTAACAGGTTTACTGGATTTATAGCGCTCGATTTTTTAAATTTCTTTTTTATTTGGATGGTTTAGTATATAGTAAAACTTTTATTTATTACTCCTTGTCAATTATGTAACTGTATCGATGTGTTTGTTAACTGTTACATCACGCAATCAATGTAAAACCTTTTAAGGTTTGATACTCTTACCGACCCATCAGACGGTATCCAAAATACTCGATCACTCCTGTTAAGATGTTTAATCCTAAACTGACACATAATTTCTTTCCACAAATTCAGCTTACATCCCCATCATTTCATGATCAAGGTTTCGGAGTTGTTGAAACCATTTCCTCTGCAATAAAAAAGAAATTGTATTATTTTGAGCGGTGCCCGGATGCACCAAAGCATTTTCTATGTGGTGCAGCGACGAATATAATCCAACAAGGGAGCGTTCTTGGTTGCGTCCTGGATTCCATTTACACTGCTGTCTTTTCTGTTTTAACAACCACAATTTCAACTTCAAACCCGACTTCTATCCAAGGGACTTCTGTGATATTGCAAGAAGGTTTGATCTTTCTTAGCTGTTTTGGTCGTCTTCAGTTCAGTTTTTTTACGATATTCTGTATATTCAGGTCGGTTTTATGTTCGTGAAAGTTGAAACAGTTCAAAACTTTCTTACCCATTCTTTTTTATATTGTTCTGGAATCCTTTCAAACTGACTGCTGCTTGAGAGTGATGTCCGGTCACTGGTAATCGGGTATTAGCTAGACGTCCATCAAGGGAGCATTCTTGGTCCTATCTTATGCGCCATTCATAATGCTGACTGTCCTATACAAGCTGTACTCGTGTCGGCCTCGGGTCGGCATGGGGCGGCGGGTGCCTTATCAGAGGTACAGGAGGGTTAGAGTACCAGATCCTGTCTGATTCGACGGGGGAGGGTGCATAACCAACCTTCGGGATAACAGAATTGTTCCAAAATTCAGTCCCTGTTACACTGGGAATGATTTCGTAGTGGTTCGTGGTCACGCCCCTGGCGGGAACTTACAGAAGAGGCTGTTTTCTACCTGTGACCTTCGCACGAAACTTGCGTTATATACCGTTATATACTCGTCCTCACGGGATACGGCGGATCGTAAGGCAGCGTATAAGCGTAGAGGACGCTATGATTATGTTGAAAAGTCCCTCGAATACGTGAGTAGTGGCGGATGGGAACGAGTAGTGAATCGGTTGCGCCTACGAGAATATGCTTTGCAAGTAGGCGTAGGCGGAGCACGATTAGAGGCTTTTACCCTAGGCGGTCTCCTCTAGGGGGTGGTTAGCAATTCCATTTTAAACAAAACCGCGGCCGGATTTCTGCGCTAGGGAGTGCGCGGGAGACCAGGCGGATGTATTTCGGCTTAGATAGCCCTATGCGTGCGGCATACGGTCTGATCCATAATGCAGACCCGACCACTCGGAATGGGCAAGCGGGGAGCGAGGTTGTCTCGGGCCTTGGTGGTTGAGCTGCCTCTACACTACGGCAGTAGAGGTACGTCAGCTCTCATCTTGAGAATCAAAACGTCCGATAAGGCCGAATAGGCTAGGTGTGGATGTTAAATATCCTCATTGTCCTTTTAAGGACGACCGAGTACACGGGAAAGCATGCAATCCCACACCAGCACAGATTTTTCTTATAACCCGAATCCTATCTGAGCACAGGAATGTATGTATGTATATTACCCATTTTTGTACCTGTTACCCATTTTTAAATATTTCCATTATTCGTGTTGTTCGGATGTACGAATATGGTATATGCATGATGTCATGGAGCAGTATGTTGCTGTTGATTTTCATAATGGTTTTGTGTGAGGTGAGCTGTCTAATTTGGTTCTCATGATCTCATGATTTTCCATTATTTATTAAATTTCAGACTTCATCATTCGACTTTCAAGGTTTTAGAGTTAGGGGGAGGGTTTGACAGTTTATTATTCCGTTCTGAAATCCCTTAATTTTCAACTGCGGCAAATTGTACTTGAATAATACACAAATTAAAAAAGTCGGCGTTCAACAAGGGAGTTCTGGGTATCATTTTTCATTTATCATCACCAACTATTCGGATGACGTAGGTGTCTTCTAATCAGAATCCTATTCAAACAACCTCTAACATCCAAGAATACTATATCAAAACTGTGCAAAGTGGAGAAGTTGATTGAACGAAGAAAAATGTACACAGTATTATTCGGAGATCGTGAGATGCGGTCTGGTATGACGTAAGTTTTAGAAAAACCTTTTCTTTATCGTGCCAACGTTTCGATCTTTATTGAGATCATCTTCAGGGCCTGGGATTTATAAACATTCTTTGAATTTTACAAATACATGTAGGATGTGGAAAAAAATTATGAATTTATACAATGCTAGCAAATTTTAGATAAAAAATGAATCTTTACCATGCTAGAAAATTTGAGATTTAAAAAAAGAATGAATTTATACATTTTTCAATCGAATCCCGCTCGTGCCATTGACTTTTTTATCTCAACTAAAAACCTTAATTAATTGTAATATATTAATTGGTCAAGCGGACCACGAAA
>NW_019393151.1:0-5803 GCF_000648675.2 Cimex lectularius
TGATTAAAGAACATTGCTTTAAAGTAACTAGTTTCTTTTTTTTTGTTTAATACCAAAATCCTGCATTATTTTCCGGACAACCCAATAGTATCAGTTTTATTGTTACTTTTCAAACAGTTTTAAAATGAACAATAAGATAGCTTTGCTTCCCGGCGAACTATTTTGAGAAAAGGCGTCTTTGTCATAAAATCACGGATTTCTACGAATGTTGTGAGCACGTACTTCGGTGAGCCGTTTGGTATAAAAGTCCATAAGTCAGGCCAAATCCGACTGGAATGGGGTTCCTTTGTGTTGTATGTCTCATAGTACAAAATCTGACAAAGGAAATACGACTGCAATACGGTGGTCTTATTTTCACATATCTGATTTTAAAATAAGACTCTTCTTGAATACAAGTAGAAAGATTCTTCTAAGTTAATAGACTTTTTAAACAAACAATAGCGTTAGTTATTTCAAAACGTTAAGCAAAACGCGGCAATAATAGCATTTAAATAGGGTTAGATAGAGCGCGGATTTGTAGGCTATTGCGTTCTCTCTATAACACTTATAAAATATTTGAAGAATATTGCAGACATTTACAAATTTTAAGAATTTACCAAATTCAGAAAGTTTATGAATACTTAGAAAAATAACAAGGCAATTATCAGTATGAACGGAAAATGACAAGTGCCTAAAATGTTATTTAGATTTCAGCATATTTTGCAGAAACAAAAAAGGTAACTAGATAGGATTCTCTTGAAACAATCGACATCTTTCATAATTTGAGGCTCCATATCCAAAACCTTTGAATTCAGCGTTTGTGTCTTTCTTGAAAAATTAAGTTTTGTGAAGTAATCGGGTTGTGGAAGGACAAAAAGCCTCATTTGAAACATAAAAATAGACACTGTTAGTCCCATTTACATTTCCAACCAAACAAACCTAAAAATGCCAAAAGTGAAAACTTCACATTCTTTTAAAATAGCGGGCTAGTTCTTCCTTTCAACGCAAAGCAACAAAAATCATTGAAATATCCCCGGCAATGGAGGAATTATATTACATCAAAATTAAAATACATCCTTGACAAAAATACAGGTTTGTCTGAATTGGGATAAATTAATAAAATCTTGAATGGAAACCATTAAGTTGTTACACAGGAAATCAAGTTCCAATTGTTTAATGTTCGTACAAGTATGATCCCCTCATTTATATTGACGTTCGAAAGGTTTTTCGAGGTACGAATATTTTTTCGCGCAACAAACGCTGTAATTTTACAGAAACTAACTTTAAAATGTATACCATTTTAAATTTTAATCTAGATCGAGCACTGAATGAAGTTTAATTATTTTGTATTTTTTTTATTATAGGAATTTTTGTGTGAATGAAATTTTTCTTCTCCATTTCCTTAAAAAATGAATATGTATTAGGCCACCCAAAAATATCTAGTATTAAAAAATGTTAAATAGAGTGATGGCTGTGACATTCATCTTGCCTTTTTTTAACAATTTTGCTACACGATGTATGGCTCATTTGCTTTGCATATAAATCCAGGCTCTAGTTATTATATTATGAGATTACGTATCAAAGCAGGAATGTTGCCATCCAACCAGAAACTATTTTCTGGTTGATGGAAACCAGATATTTTCCTAGGTCAACTTCATGGAGCTGTTGAGTAGAAGGTTTTTCATAGTTCAGTACTTCCGTAATACTGTGATTAAGTTAGATCACAGTTTCTACCATGCTTCTCAGAAATCGATCAAATTACGGATTGCTGCCGCTTTTGACAAAAACTTTGAAAATCCACTTATAGACTAACAAGTGGCTTACTAGAGTATTTGCAGCCTCCTATTATAGTCGATAATACGGGAATTGTAGTAACTAATCACAACGTACACTTTCGAGTATCCGCAACCACAGTAGGCGATTTAATCAAAATCCCACTTTCAAGGTTTAGGCTAGTACCTGCAATGAGCCTTCTTAACCAAATTGATTAAAAATAAATAATTCATTATAAACCATCTTAAAATGTATCTATGTACAAGTGTCTATTAATATTTCATTTAGATTGTAATTACGTGTGACTTATAAAAACATTCGTAACGTTTTACAAGTAGGAATCTTTAATGTGACCTTGTTCTTATGATATTACGGCAAAATATATTAGTCACGTTCTTGTCAATGATCCTAGGAGCCTAGATATACTAACCTAACTAAATACTTTGTGAAATTTAAATAATTTGTGATGATGTTCTGCCTTACTGGTGCATGTACTTCATATTTATTAAATATAAGTTGATTAGTTTTTTTATGTAATAATGTCTTTATGTAATAATGGTGGCAGCAAAGGTTCAGGTGTGGACACGGCGCTCATTAAGGTAAAGATTTCAAATCCACCAGTCCTGAATTCGAACTCTACATATTTACAAGCATTTTCTTATTTCAGATTATATCAAAAAGTTCAAACTTCATATCATTATGTGTGAGAAAAATAAGGATCAAAATAACAAAAACATTTTATATCATGTTCTAATTTATTTATAAAGACCAGGTTTGTGCTATGTGTGTAGGCTGGAAAACAATAATTGCAATAAATAACTAAAAATATATAAATAAAAACCGGCTTATCTGCAATGTGGTCGCGTCGTAACTCGCTCTGCTATACACGGCCAGAAGAGAGAACTGCTGCTGGGACCACCTCGACCCTATTCTTTGACCAAAGGAGAAACTGGAACTTTATCCAAGCCGGTCCTATGTTGAGGCTCCGTCCGAACACGGACTGATTCGACGGCTGCCGAGTGCAGAATCCTTCGCGCAACTTGGTGAATTTTAAGCGCGCACGGACACAAATAAAATAAAATAAACTTCTTACAGATTGAAGCGGAATACAATAATTTGAAGGCGGTTTAAAGATAGGCGACTCTAGGAAGTATGTGAAGCAGTTAGGTGCCGAAAGAGAATCAGGATATAATTAGACAGGAGGAAATAAAAACAAGAAAGGCCCTCCAAATTTTGAAAAAATATAAATGTACGGAAGCAAAACGGACATTGAAGAAGGAGTGTAGGAGACGGAGGAAAAACGAAAAATAACAAAGGGAGTAGCGTGGAAAGAATTTTATTTTAATTCCACTAAAATATGGTCTGAAATCCCACGTCTGTCGCCTACGCTTTGTTAAGGTTAAAATAAAATAAATATTATCTAGATTACACTTTAAATAGCTTAATCAGAGGAACCAACAATAAAACGCCCAATTCAAGACTAACCATTATAAATGTTTTTTTCTGTTACTTGGCAAGAAAAAGAAGTTAGTTTTTCAAAATAAATCCGAGTTTAGTGGATTTCAAATCCACAAAGCTGACCAAGTTATTCCAAAATACCAACTTGGTTCAACACAACATTCCACAAATATGCTTTTGGTGGTTTACATTGATTTTAGTCTGTCAAACGATAAAAAAAAATACGAGGCGGATCGAAATGATCCGTAGCGACAGGTACAGGTTCATCGCTGGGCAAATGCCGAGAGAAATTCTGACAATTATAAGGATATAACAATCACTTTACTACCCTTTATGTTTTTGTTTGAACGTGTAGCAGTGTCATCATGTTCAATTATCTTTTTTTTTTGTTTCAGGTAATGGGCTCGCTTTCAATCGAACGC
The DNA here is from genome assembly GCF_000648675.2 of Cimex lectularius. NCBI lineage: Eukaryota > Metazoa > Arthropoda > Insecta > Hemiptera > Cimicidae > Cimex > Cimex lectularius. Next base: position 3,633 of record NW_019393151.1, read on the forward strand.
AAACAGGGCTTTCACATACGGTAAAACATATCGCAACAGTAACTGTTTAAAATTCAGTATAAGATTTATGTGTTCAGTGTTTACATAATATTTCGGTTTGGTGATATTTTGGTATAGTAGACGCCAAACCGCTACCCGAGAAGAAATTCAACAAGCCTTTGTGGTAGCAGATGAGTAAGGGAACGTAAAGTACGAACTTCTTTATGAAGGCTATATTCCCGTGATTTAATATGAAAATAAATGGGGGTTGAAAATAAACAGCTTTATTATTCTTTTACGTTTTTGCAGATCATAGGAAAACCATAAAAATGATTAACCTATAGTCGTCTATAATCCTTTCAGTGAACCCCTTCACCTTCCAGCTTACCTACATAACGGAGGTACTTGGGAGGGAAAAGTACACCATTGTAATTTTCTTTGGAGTTCTTCTTCTTCTACAGCTTACAAACAATTGTATTATCTAATAAGACTGACAATGAATTAATAAAATTTAATTGTCAGCAAACTGTATTTTTAGAAATCTACCCAGGTTGACCTGCTAGTTAATATTGAGTATATTAACATTAGTTCAACATTTATGAAAAACGTATTGTCTTGCGCCAATTTTGGCTCACTGAAAATTATCAATCTAGAACCTGGTCAATATATGAAATACCATTATTTTTTAATTGTTCAATATAATCATGTATTTTAAATTTGAATTAAGATTTTTTTTTCGTCAATTAAAAAATGTTTGTACTTTAGTTTATAAAAAATGTGCGGATACTTTATAAAAAAAGGATTGATTTAGTAAACGTAAGAGTATGGCTATACATGAAGAACGGATCCCGAGAATGATGGCCCACTGACCCATACAATTATTCCCCTAAAAGAATTTATGTGAAGGCGGCATGAAGGTCTGACCCCGAGAGATCCTCTGAACCAGATTTTTGCTTTTCTTCCGTCTTGTTTATTTTCGCAAAGCCATGCTAACCATATAGGCAATTAAGAGTTAAATGACTTCAATAATTAATATAGTGGCTTATTTAATCATATTTTTTATTCAGCACTCAACTCCCACGATGGACAATTTGGAAATGATTTTACTTAGTCCGATAATATATTTTATAGATAATTTTAAGGTTTAACAAATATTTTGTTAACTATCCTGTACAGCACTGGACGATTATGACAGGAAAAAAGACGTGAGTTAAAAAGTAGCATAAAAAAATCTTTTAAAGTCTTAATAATGTAATAATGAACTTTCTATATACAGTATGACATTATTATAAATCAAATGAAAAGAAAAATAACTTTTACAGTAATGAAATAAACTGTTAAAATAACACAAAAAATAATGAACAAGACGTTTAAATTTATCTTCAAGCTTATCATTCAATTCTCCGTACACAACTCATAATCCATAAAAGGTGAGAGATAATAAGGTAGTAAACTAGGAGTTTACGGGTACTAAAAAGGAGAAGGCGATTGGGACGAATGAACTGATGGAGGGCGGAAAAACGACTGGAAATCTAGGAGACATAGGGCTTCCAAGAAAAGGTCTGATAAATGACGTTGATCAGGTTCTTGACGGTAGAACATTAGGAATTACAAAATAGCCCAGGAATTTTCTTCGTTCGTGATAAGCTCATGATGAGCCCAGGAGCTAATTGAAGACTGACGAAATTTTCACAATTGCACCTTGGTAGTCAGGAATTGAAAAAATGATAAGATAAGAGCACTATTTTATGGACTACGGGAAGTCATTAATGTAACCCTAAAAAAAAAAATCGGCGGTATTTGAATCTCCAAGTACTCATAACGTGATTGGGGAGAGAATGGGCTTATTTAATATAAAGACTACTTTTGAAAAATCAGAATGGAAATAATGGGCAAAGCTAAGGATAATTTTTATAAAACGTAACGTTTTAAATTAACAAGTTGAAAAGAAGGATATGTTATCCAAGGATTTAGACGAATTGTATTAAAATATATGTATATATATAAGTTATAGTTTCGATGTAAGAAACTAATTTTTTCAAAATAACGTTTATTAAATATAAACTATAACTTTACACAAGGATTCTATTTTAAAAGTGTCTATACCAGGGGTGCTCAAACTTGAACTGCTGGCGATCTACCTCAATATTTTTAGACTACTTACGATCGACTCTGAGAGGCTGCAAGTGTGT
>NW_019393152.1:0-5630 GCF_000648675.2 Cimex lectularius
AACCCGTTTATTTTCAGTCAGATCTAGGACCAACAAGAGATAAAAAACTCATACAGTATCAATGCTTATCAGGCCACCCATGTTCCAATAATAAATAAACACACTTCTGTCAACATACCAGAAAGAAAAAGCCACCTTCATCTTTAGACAAGTTACGATATGACTTCTTGGAAGCTAGGGTTTGGTATATCATAAGCACTGCTGACTTTTAGCTTATGGCAATTTTCCTAGTTCCTTAGTTAAGTTAACTGACTTCATTCTCCTTTTAACAAGAATGGCAATTGTCCTATTTTGCTGCAATTCATTTTTTGCGGGTCATCATGGTACCTTTAGTTAGGTCTCCATTCTGCAGCTTGGCTTTCAAATGGGTGGCAGATACTTTCTGCTCATTGCATACTCTAGAAATAGAGTCATTGTTAAATAGACCCATTTTGTGTAAGTTTTTTCTCAGAAGCCAATGAAAGGTAGAGGCCTAGTCTGAATTATAACTTGTTTATCTGTAAAAATTAGTTTGTCAGTTTTGTTGAGGTGTGTTTATCTACTATCTGGCACCTGTAGAGGTTGTCTATTTCTGCTTCGTGTGGACACCTAAAGATACACGTTTGGGTAAGTATTTGTCAACTTTGGGTTCTAGTATTGCGGATCCTCCTTTGGCCAGTTTGCTTGTTTTCTTTGCTCTGGCAACCATGGTTTGTTATGTTTTCTCAGGTTTTGTATGTGACATTTTGACATGCGTTTAGAGCCGCTTATGGTCTTGCTAAAGTTGTCCCCTGGCACATACGCAGCCACCACTCGTCACAATGCTCGCGTCTTCCAAACAGATCCCAATCAGCATGAAGCAGATCCCTAGTTAAGCAGGTCCTCAACTCGCAAAAGTTCTCATCACTAATTGAATAAGCGGCCATCAGAAGCATCTCTCAACAGCTCGCACTCATTGCTAACTCGACACCACCTCTGACTTCTCTAGAACAGTCTAGCACATCGGAAACCCCCCACAACGTAGCATTTCACAACAGTCGCACAAGTGACCACAACGTTCAGCCTCCAACTACCCAAATTGAAACTTTCTGTCAAAGTCATTATCAACCTTTTTTTAGAATCCCCGACCATAATTCCCAACTATCGATTTGGCTGGCTAACTCCGCTGTACAGCAGTGACATCTGTAAATGTCATCGCCTCCTCCCTAGGGATTAAAAACGCCGCGCCTGAATATTCCTTGACGTGTATTTATGGAATTACTTATTCTCACTTGTCAACAAAGACTCCTCATTATAACACCGTCCTTATTATAAATAGACAAGGGAATTTATAATAAATCGACTTAGTGGGGTTGATGAAGATGTTTTTCAAAATTTAATTTTAGCCACAATTAAATTAGAATAAATCATTATTTAGGATTAAATTTTTTTTATCTTTCGTGTATTAATTTCATTCGTATTATTAAGACCATTAGTCTGTATTAATTAGCCAGCCCTGCATTCGACCCGACACCGGCACCCCGTGGGTTGATATGATCTCTGATGTTGCGAACCCTCGTAAAAAATTGTCACGTGCATTTTATAATTGTATCAAACATTAAAATCGGATAATTATTTCCATTTAAAAAATGAGGTTAATTTCTGACAAATAATTTTACTATTTTGTGTATTTTCTTATACAAATATTTTGTATGTTTTAATGATACGTTGTTAAAATGCTACATTCCTCTTCTTTCAAATGGTATGTTTGATGTTAAAATCCTTTTAGCAGCCGTTTTTGTATTATAACCGTTTCAATCAGATATTCCAATAACGACTTCGCAAAAATCGGAAAAATTTTAGGAATAAAAAAAAATCGATCAATTTAAATTCAAACAAAAATTTATATTTAGGGTTCTATAGAGGTGCGAAAATGAAATTTCACATTAGTTTCACGAGAAAAAAAAATTATGACGTAGTCTATTTGAAAAATATTTGTTTTTTAGAAAATTGTTAGTCATTGATAAACTTTTATAGCTTTTACTATATTTTGATTTCAATTTAAATAAACAATGCTGTGAAATAATCAAGTAGAACGGTGAAATAAAAATATATATAAAAAAACGAATAATTTCAAATTTCAAATTTGTTTTTGACGAAACCAGGGCCTATTCACAAGAAGTGAAGGGAAAGAGAAGAAAAAAATCGCATTTGTGATGAAAAATTCTTGTTTCAACACAATTAAGCTTCGCGATTTAAAAAAATTACATTGTGTGGGTTACCATATCCAAATGACACTGTTCCCTTTTAACAAAAAAAAGTTTATACTTTTAAATAATTTAACCCTAACCAATGGAAGACAGTTATTAACAACCAACACACGATTTAAACAATGAAAAAATTCAGTTAATAGAAATTAAATGTTAAAAAAACTTAAAGCAATTTCAAGATGAAATGTAATGGATACAAAAGTATCTTACTTATTGAAAATTTACAAAAAGAAAATTAAGCAACAATAGAATTTTTTTTTCTTGCTACCTAATTTCACCTAATTTTGCCGTCAGAACGACAATAACAACTATCCTTTCCAGATTAGGTTAATTAATTGAAAACATATTTTGTCCTAAAGATTTATTAATTCAAACGTTCGAAAATTACTTTAACATTCCAGCTTAACTTAGATGCGCTGAACTTGTAAAACAGTCGACACAGTTTTTCCCTTTATCTCTTGTTTTGGTAACACTGTGGGCAACACTGATTCCTAGAGGTGGGTAATTAACTAACTTGAAGAGGACTACCACTTTTTAAATAGGTTTTTATAGCTTTTATGGTTTCTATGACCATTTGAACAACGCTTTAAAGCAATGTGTTCACTTACATTAGACGCGCTGAACTTGTAAAACACTCGACACCGTTTTTCCTTTTACCCCTTGTGTTTGGTTTTTAGAAATTTTTCAGTCATTGATGAACTTTTATAGCTTTTACTATAGTTTTATTGCAGTCTAAATAAACAATGCTGTAAAATGATATATTAACATAGTTGATTTGAGCAAGTAGAACGGCGAAATAAAAATATTTAAAAAAACGGAAAATTTCAACTTTCAAATTTGTTTTTGGCGAAACCAGGGCCTATTCACAAGAGGTGAAGAAAAAATCCGTGACACACCAACTGGTCGTCCGCTTGTAGAGACTAGGTTGGCTTATGCGATATCTCCCCCATCTAACTATAATTTAAACTTTCAACGGTATTAAAAATTTGATTGATTGTGTTTGTGTTCATCAAATTTCAGAATTGTCAGACTTTTTCACGCCTTTGGGACGATGAACCATGTTTAGCTTCGTCGTTTTTCTTGGTCCGCTTATCATCGCTCTTTTCGGTTTTTTCGAATAAAATAACACACATACCGCTGAAGATCGGGGAAAGTCTGACAGAGTGAGTAAACCTAATGTGGAGGAAAGGTCGACCAGAATCTCACAGACTCCGAGAAGAAATATCACTGTAAAATTAAGCAATTATAGTAAAATTAATAATTATTTGAATATAACACTTCCCGTTTATAAAGAGGAATCGATTAGGCAATTTATCTGTCAAAATCCGAATCAGTGCACGAGCGATGTTACGAAAGCTCTACAATATCCTAAATGTTGCTCATTAACAAACTAGACTCTGACAAACACGTTCTTCCCGATAATCCCGGCTTCAAAAATAAATATGACCCGTTAACCGTGCATTCTAGCTGAAACAGCGTTCGGAATCGAAGGAATACAATGCTTTGAATGTAGTGAAGGATTTTTGGGGGTCGACCACTGTCACGAGCAGAGTGCAGCCTTGCAATCACGGCCAAAAATACAGCAGCCTTCTTGCCAAATGAGAATTTCACTTGGGTTATTTCATCCGGTTTATCTCTCACAACGAAAATGCCCAATGGAATTTCAATTCGTGAGACGAGCAAATTAGTAGTAGGTAGTTAATGTCTTACGACACCTTTCATTTTCATACTGCCTTGAAACAGATTTTTTCAGTATCAACATAAATGATTCGGGTATAATTTACGAACAGATTTCATCTCTGAAGTAAATTCGTTGCATGTTTCGGTCTTGAAAATCGCGTCGGTTTTAAATAAAACCGTATTTGTGTTTCGTGGGCAGAGATCAATTCTGGTGTGGTCTTTCCGCACAATTCTCGACATCGTATCGCATTTGTTTTAATGTATTTTGTCACTTTTACAATTTCCAGGCAACACGTTGTGTAAACATTCTCTTGTTTGCTTTACCAAAACCATTTTTAAAGAAATATTACACAACGACATGGAAAATAAAGAATGGCCTTTCAAAGACTCTACACTTTCGCGTGTTCTTTTCAACCTTCAATCTAGAAAACATAGAACGAAATTAAAACTGTGTAATACAATCACCAGGACCAACTCTCCTCTTTTGAAAGACAGTGTAAGGATTTGGGTCGTGCAGTGACGTTGCGATGGATCTGCCGAGCGCCGTGGACAACCAAAAGTTAACCGATTTATCAAGGTACAAAGAAGAAGAAGAAACACGAGTAGGGGTATTTTGTGCAAACCCAAAATATGAGCAAACACGCTCATTAGGTGTGACACCTCGTTTCTTCAGTCGGAAGTAATGCTATTTTAACAGATGGAAAGGATAACTATCATCACCGGAAGTAGTTGGAAGTAGGGACGTCGTGGGTGTAAATGTAGTAAAAGACAGAAGATTGGGGGGGGGCATCAGGAATGCATGGCTCTTGAAAACCTGAAAATATCTGCTGAAAAATAATTTGAGGATAAGATAGTAGGATGTTGGGAAGGTCGCCCTTGAGCTTAAATAAGCAGTCCATCGATGTCAAGGAATATTCCAGCGCGGCGTTCTTTAAATCCTAGGGAGGAGGCGATGACATTTACAGATGTCACTGCTGTATTAGCGGAATTAGCCAACCAAATCGATAGTTGGGGATTATGGTCGGGGATTCTATAAAAAGGTTGATAATGACTTTGATAGAAAGTTTCAATTTGGGTAGTTTGAGGCTGAGCGTTGTGGTCTCTCGTGCGACTGTTGTGAAATGCTACGTTGTGGGGGGTTTCCGATGTGCTAGACTGTTCTAGAGAAGTCAGAGGTGGTGTCGAGTTAGCAATGAGTGCGAGCTGTTGAGAGATGCTTCTGATGGCCGCTTATTCAATTAGTGATGAGAACTTTTGCGAGTTGAGGACCTGCTTAACTAGGGATCTGCTTCATGCTGATTGGGATCTGTTTGGAAGACGCGAGCATTGTGACGAGTGGTGGCTGCGTATGTGCCAGGGGACAACTTTAGCAAGACCATAAGCGGCTCTAAACGCATGTCAAAATGTCACATACAAAACCTGAGAAAACATAACAAACCATGGTTGCCAGAGCAAAGAAAACAAGCAAACTGGCCAAAGGAAGATCGGCAATACCAGAACCCAAAGTTGACAAATACTTACCCAAACGTGTATCTTTAGGTGTCCACACGAAGCAAAATGAGAAATAGACAAACTCTACAGGTGCCAGACAGTAAATAAATAAACCTCAACAAACTCATTTTTACAGCTAAACAAGTTATAATTCAGACTAGGGCTCTACCTTTCATTGGCTTCTGAGAAAAAACTTACACAAAATGGGTCTATTTAACAATGACTCTATTT
>NW_019393153.1:0-5589 GCF_000648675.2 Cimex lectularius
CCGTGAGCGAGGAGACCGTGTCCAGATTGTCCAGCGAGAGAGTTGTCCAAAAGTGGCTTCCACTGTCCGTCATCGTGGTGTCCCCACTTCAAATTTCCAGATCCGAGGACGGAACCGTCCAAATGAGGCTTCCATTGGCCATCATCATGACCCAGACCGTGGAGTCCGACAACTCCTAGATAGCCGACGGCGCTGGAAGCAGCATAGCCAACCAAGCAAGACAAAAGTACAAGCTGCAAAAGAAAAAACTTTTATTATTGACTATTATTGCTAAACACTAATGTTTAAAGAATAATAATGAAATGTCAAGATCAGCATATGAACTGTACAAAATGAATTTTTATTGAAAAAATTTTTCCACTTCGAGTAACAATCCTTTTTTGCTCAATGTAGCATAATAAGTCAATCCGATACTCACAGCAGCGTTCATGACTGTATGTTTAGACCTCCTACGAAAGGACTGTGACATTACCCAGCCCCGTGAAGGCTTATATAGGACTTTAATCGTTCGGCCATGAAAGAACACCACTCCCGTTAAATCCTAGCAAATAGAACATTCACTTCGGTGAATTTAATAAAAATTATCCCGACTTCCAGGTGGTTTAATTATACATGGGGTGTCATTCCATTGGAAAGTACGCTTCCATTCCTAAGGCACGCGACCAAGGCCAAGCACAATTTGGAGTAAATATATTTCCTTATTTAAAAAAATGAGATCAAACCACTTACGACATATTTTTCCTATTCTTTTCTTTGTAAAACGTATTACATTTATAGTAGATTTTCGAATTATGCTAAAAATTAATATATATAAGAAAGATTTGCACTAATTCACTTCTTTTTATATTCAATAATTAATTTAATTCAATTTTTAAAATCAATAATAACGCTATCAAATTGGCGAATCTTTTCAGTTGTTATAAATACAGGGTGAATTGCTACTCGTGCTACAAACTTCTCCAGTAGATTCTTCACCCTAAAATGAACAAAAAAGTTCATATTGTCCATGGTCCGATTCTCAACCATTTCAGAGTAATTTCGCTTTTTATCGATTTTGAAAGATATCACGTCCTGGCGTCGGAAAATCGTGATATCTTTTAATCTAAACATTTCTCTTAAAATCTATAAGCACCGTTGAAATCCCCGTTAATTTTTCAATAAGAAGATGACGGTGGCAAAATGTTTGGGCTAATTTTTTGTGTTTTATTTCAGCCAGAACTACAAAAAGAGTGGAAAATTGTGTAAATCGGAAAGTGTATAAAGTAATCCAGAGTTTCTAATTTTAGTCTCAGAAGGCAGCAAATTTGAGGAAAACTACCTGATTTAATAACGCTTCCAACGCACTCGTCATTTTCTTATTTAGTGGTTGTGAGACCAAGATGTTGATGACAAAAAGAGAAAAAATGGTGGTTCAAGGATTGCTAATGTTTGAGAGTGACTTGCTACTCGTGCTACAAACTTCTCCAGTAGATTCTTCACCCTAAAATGAACAAAAAAGTTCATATTGTCCATGGTCCGATTCTCAACCATTTCAGAGTAATTTCGCTTTTTATCGATTTTGAAAGATATCACGTCCTGGCGTCGGAAAATCGTGATATCTTTTAATCTAAACATTTCTCTTAAAATCTATAAGCACCGTTGAAATCCCCGTTAATTTTTCAATAAGAAGATGAAGGTGGCAAAACGTTTGGGTCTTTCTTCCTTGACCTTCTAGCTGTTTGTAAACTTCTTAAGCATTACATACTAAATGGGCATTAAATTAAATTAAAAAATTTCAATGGAATTATGATTTTGATTCTCTCTAAAAATTAACGGGGATTTCAACGGTGCTTATAGATTTTAAGAGAAATGTTTAGATTAAAAGATATCACGATTTTCCGACGCCAGGACGTGATATCTTTCAAAATCGATAAAAAGCGAAATTACTCTGAAATGGTTGAGAATCGGACCATGGACAATATGAACTTTTTTGTTCATTTTAGGGTGAAGAATCTACTGGAGAAGTTTGTAGCACGAGTAGCAATTCACCCTGTATAGTCGGAAATTGTTTTGTTGACAAAAAGAACGAGGAATGTTCCTTTTCGCCACCCCATTTTCTAAAGGTCTCACGTGAGAATCACATTTACCTCTCGATCCAAGCATGTTTTGCGATAAAGTTTGTCGCTTTCAAAGAATTTTTTCCCTTTTATTATTGTATTATAATTTTTTCCTTGCAACCACGCCCAAGAATTGGTTCATTTATAACTAAGCAAATTATTTTATTTTTTAAAGAAGTTACGCGTCGATTGAATATTCCTGCTACATTTAAGCAAATAAATCATTATTATTTAATGCGGTAATAACAGATTCATTGGTAAAAATCTGATTGATTATTTATAATTGCCTTAATCGTTCTACATAAAATCATAATAACAGAAATGATGAACACTGACAAATGGGGTGTTGGTCATATATTGCGTTGATTTATCCACCTTGTATTACATATTTTAGCATATTATTTGATTTTTTGTGTTAGGGACTGGTCAAGAATTCCAGGAGAGACGCACAGTATATAGAAAATAGGCAAAATAATCGATCCTAAAAAAATTGCATAGCCAAGTATGATTGTTCTTTGTATTGCTCAGGATATGAGCTTTTTGACTTTCATGCCTTTAAAAGTTTCACTTTCACGCTATTTAATATCATTCTCGCTAATAAATTCTTCCTTTGAGCACCCCATTCACTCTAATCATATTCCACACTCATCGTCTGAGCGTAAATTTTGTTATACATTTTAATATCTTTTAAATACTAAAAAAATTCAAATTTTTCCGGCATGTCACCCAATATAACCAACGTCCTCGTGGGTCCCCTTAATGATCGCAGTTTAAGTCGATTAGCCAAAAAGTACACTTCGTACACTTCGTACCGCCAAGATCTTACCTCCTGTACTTGTCATGTTGTTCAGGTGCCGCCTAGTACTAATTACTTTTTAAAAAATCTCACCCAAATCGATTCCGTATCAACGTTTGCAATTTGATAATAATAGTTAATACTATCTGTTTTCTACAAATGTCAAAATCAGCTTGGTGGACATCAAAGCTTAAAAATTCTTTAAAAAATCATATTAACATTTTTTTGTAAAATGATAAATTGAGAGCTTAAATTCCTTTCATACCTATCAACACACCACACGTATCAAAACTGTTACAAAGATTAAAGTTTGTCCATAAGAGAAATTTTTGTGAGGGGGTTGTTTTTGTCTGTTTTTAATAGGAATGCATCTTCTTAAGGCCTAGAAATTTTCTTAGCCTCCTAAAAACCGGCCTCAATATCAACGGATCAATTCCTCGTCATTGGTCGTTTAATTATACCAAAATCATTAAATATGTGCATTATTTTCACTTTTTGCCTTATGTGCGTATTGCTTGTTCGAAAATCATCCGAGGCTTTGCAAACAATCTCTTCCACTGGCGTACAAGTTGAGCAGCTGGGAAGGTTTATTCTCCCTTTCCTTGTTTTTCCCTTAAAAAAAATTTTTCCCAGACCTTTATGCAAGAAAGTGTCCGTTGTCAGAATAATATATCAAATTAAATATGGAACATCTTGCAATATAAACCTATGGTTACACTGTGGAATGAGTTAAGTTAAGTGAAAATCGAGTTACATTCTTGGAAAAGTAAGAAACCCACTTCAGAATCAGAAAAGCACGTTTGTGATGAAATATTATTATGTTTAATAATTTTGATATATACCTATCCCTTTATTAAACAGAACTTACATAAATTTGTTTTTACCTGGATGTAAATTAAGAAAGTCAAAAGTGAATTTTATTTTGAGTGTATATTGTTACTGAAGTGAACTCTGTCGTTTGTATTCCCTTGACATACTCACACTCCGACTCACTCTTAAATACATTCTTTCTTATTTACCATTCATTCATGCAAGATGGTGTAGTCGACACTCCTTCATCATAATCTAAATTTAATCGATGTGTCTCAATATTGCGATATCAGACCTCTCATACTGGACATTCTCACTAATAAATACATTCACTCTCAATATATCCAAAAAGAAACACAAAACGACATATCTATCAAGTGCTATACACAATAAAACAGCCCTGTTTCCTCCAAAAAATCGGAAAGGGGGTCCAAACCCTCGCTCCATGCTGAAACACAATTCTCATATCGAGGGGCATTCCGACACGATCTCTATATGGAGCCAAGTTTCAAGAGGGACACCTCGACCAACCTTACTCTACATGTCGGACCCATACACGGTCTTTGGCCCTAAAGTAACTAACTGTCCGTGTGTAAACTTCCCTTGGTTTATTTTTAATCGGGAGAGGTAAGATATTAAAAAAATAAGTTTTAATAGTTGCTTGAAGAAAACCAATGATTTTGTAAATCATAAATTGAAATTTAAAACTTCAACAAAAGAATAATAAATTTAACACTAATATCCAAAATTATTATTTTCCTTAAATTAAATGTTGGCAGCAACAATAAATTATAAAACTTATAACTTGTTCTATGTTGATCCTTTGTTTAAAAATATTGTGTTTATTGGCATTGTTTTCATTCTCAATACAAAAATAATAGTTTTTATAAGACAATAAAAATAAGAAATATGGCAAGATAAAATTGTTTGTTTTCATTGAATTTGTGCAATAACACACATCCTATTTTCCATATCACATTATTCATAAGGATGTTAAAGTGAACAATATTAATTGTATATAATTTTAAAATATTGAGGTTATAGTGTAATATATATTATTAATAAGGTGTATAATATAATATTAGCTGACCTAGCTTCAATTTTACGGTTGATTAATCATTTTCCGTTCTTATACATACGGGCTTATTTACATAATTCATATGTAAAAATGGTTCGGTTTCTATTGAATATGTATTATATTTTCAATAAGAGAGAAACAATTTTTATATTTCACTATATTCTCATTTTATCTATAAAACTCGTAATGATATATGAACGTAAAAAAGGTAATCACTACATCATTATATTTTTTATAGGTAAAGAAACTTTAATTTTTTCTCTTTTTGTTACCAAAATTGATCATACCTATTATTGTATGGCTTTATCATGGTCATATTTCCAGTTGTCGAATGTTCTTTTGATTTTATGCTTATCTTCTTTCTTTTTATTCTATGTAATTATCTATCATTTACGATCTATAGCAGAAGTTTTTTTGAACTTTCTGTTTTGATAAAATAATTCAGAAGAAAGGTAGGAAATTTGTTCAATTAAAAAATTAATTGTTCTTAAATTAATACTTTATTATTCCTTAAAGTAGTGAGATTTAAGATTTTTGGTAACTTGTTGGAATGGCAAGGCTTATCACCAGAGACCGTGGACACCGTGGACTCCGTAACCATGGACTCCGTAACCGTATCCGTGGAGTCCGAGACCGTGAACTCCGACTCCGGCCAAACCGAGGGGAGCGACAGCAGCAACTCCGTGAAGACCATTGGCGTAAGCGTGAGAGTGGGTCAAAGCGTTTTGCCTGGCGTGAGCGACGGCGTGAGCCTGTTTGCCGACAGCGACTTCGTGGGTGTCAGCGGGAAGGTGGAGTGGGACACCGCC
>NW_019393154.1:0-6432 GCF_000648675.2 Cimex lectularius
TGAAGATGATCTCAATAAAGATCGAAACGTTGGCACGATAAAGAAAATGTTTTTCTGAAACCTACATCACACCAGACCGCATCTCACGATCTCTGTATAATCATCGATTGACGATCACTAATCACCACACAATATACGTATTTCGAGACGGGACCAATAGAAAAAAAAACTTTAAATCCGAATTTCCCCCTAGAACTATGTCGTATTTCTTTTGGGAAAATATTTTTTTTCTTTTCTTCTCAGGTTGAAATACACGGAGACATCCTCGTGCCAGGATTCACCAGCAGGAAACTTGGCCAGATACCCTGCGAGGACGTCATGGTGAGAATCCCTATTCCGGAATGCTGGATATATCAGTTCAGAGTTGAAAAACACTTCAGATACGGCTCGGTGAAGTCGGCACACAGGAGGTAATCGAACTGGAGATCATTCAAAATTCATAAAATAATTTTTAAAACTGAAATGGTATAACAAAACTAATTTTTTCCTTTCAATTTTTAAAATTAATATAAATAACTAAAGTTAGTGAATTTATTTCAAAAAATTCGTCGATTTATTATTTTATTAACTAATTAAAATGATTGAATTGTCTTAAAAATAAAAGTACTCGGAATATGGAAAATTAAAAACTGACTAACTGATTATTTTCCATTAATTAAGGTTTTAAGTTGAGATAAAAAAGTCAGTGTCACGAGCGGGATTCGAACCCACGACCTTCGGCTTGATACGCCACTACTCTACCACTTGAGCTATCGTGACTTCGATCCCTCGGGCACTAACTTCCCATCTCAACCCCCACCTTTTGAATTTTTTTGAGATGGGAAGTTAGTGCCCGAGGGGATCGAAGACACGATAGCTCAAGCGTATCAAGCCGAAGGTCGTGGGTTCGAATCCCGCTCGTGACACAGACTTTTTTATCTCAACTAAAAACCTTAATTGAATGTTAATAATTGGTCAAGCGGACCATGAAAAATAGTGAATTTAACTGATTATTTTTTGTTTTTTATGCTAGTCAACAAGAATTTAGCGGTTTATTTTTTTTTAATCAGACGGTTTTGTACGATCCCTCTTAATTTGAACTACACCATCTAACTTCACTTCAACAAAATAAGACAAAATTCTTTGTTAAGTTTTTCGGAAAATAGCTCGGCTAAAAGGGTTTCCAGTCGGTGAAAATTATAATAAAAAAGTACTGTTTCCGTAAACGCTTTTTAAGATCGATTAATGACTCATGATCGTGCTTCTTGAAGAGGAATCAATAGAGTGAAATACCTCGGCCTGATTCTTGTCTGTGAACCTTCAACGAATCAATCTCATGTTTTATAGAAGCATTGCCCATTGTCTTCCAGAATTTGGAACAACAAAAACAAAAATTTGGAAATAAACACATAATAGTGGTTAAAATTAACGCACCAATTTATGAGAATCATTTTGTTTAACTCAATAAAATTCGTGGTCTACGAAAAATGTACAAAATTCACTAGTTTTCGTGGTCCGCTTGACGATTTAATATCTTTCAAGTAATTAAGATTTTTAGTTGAGATAAAAAAGTCAGTGTCACGAGCATGATTCGAACCCACGACCTTCGGCTAGATACGCCGCTGCTCTACCACTTGACCTATCGTGACCTCGATCCACTCGGACACTGATTTCCCATCTCAACCCCACCTTTTGAATTTTCCCTCCGTTTTGCCATTTTTAAAATGTAATCTTTTTGATTCTCAGCGATAAATGAATTGGCCACTGAGAGCTTTAGTGAAGTATACTTCATTTGAACTTATTAAAATCACTAGTTTTCGTGGTCCGCTTGACCAATTAATTAAGATTTCTAGTTGAGATAAAAAAGTCAGTGTCACTAGCGGCATTCGAACCCAAGACATTGAAAAATGGCAAAAGGAGGGAAAATTCAAAGGTGGGGTTGAGATGGGAGGTTAGTATCCGAGTGGATCGAAGTCAGATAGCTCAGGTGGTAGAGTAGCGGCGTATCTAGCCGTCTAGGTCGTGGGTTCGAATCCCGCTCGTTACACTGACTTTTTTGTCTCAACTAAAAACCTTAATTAATTGAAAGGTATGTACAAAAGTGCAATATTATAGCCTAGTATAAATGAAGTAAAAAAAACTTTTTATGGAAATTTTTGTGATACTTTAGTACCTTATGTAAAATTTTAAATAATTTAAATCAAATTTGAGCTTTTTTAGTGTAATTGATGTTTGATATTTTTGACGAACTTATGAATGTTGTTTTGTGATAGGACGGGCAAAGTAAAGGGAATTGAAAGATTTCTCGGAGCGATTGAAAATATGGAGCCTTCGCTGATGGAGGTGACGTCCGGTCAGGCCAAATACGAACACCAACACCGCGCTATTGTCTGGAGGATGCCTAGATTGCCAAAAGAAGGCCAAGGTAAAAATTTGAATTATTTCAATCAAGTTAGACAAATTAAAAATTGGATAAATATTTTGTTCAGGTGCTTACACGACGCACAATCTGGTCGTGAGGCTTCAGCTCACCTCGTACGACCAAATTCCGGACCAGTTGGCCAAATATTGCTACCTCGAGTTCACCATGCCGGCTACAACAGTGTCCCATACGACTGTCAGGTCTGTCTCCATAGCGCACAGCGATAGCGACACGCCACCGGAGAAGTACGTGAGGCAACTCTCAAGACACGAATACAGGTAAATTGGACTATATAAATTCCATTCCATCAACAATGATTCTACATACAACACCTTAGTGAAATCCAGAAAAATAAGTACATACTTATATTTTTTCAATACTGTTACGACTAAATTCGGTTGTTAATCTGGTTAGTGACAAAGTAGTTGTACCATTCATAGTCTTTAACCTTAATTATTTCTTCGATATACAAACTAATTCTAAAAAAGGACCGATTCTCTCATTATTTAATTTCTTATGCATTACAGTGTGTAAAAAAAGTAAAATAATTCTTGTCATCATACAGGCTTAACGTAAAACTTTACAATATTGTCACCATATTACACACAATGAAAAATCTATGGACTTTCCCGGGATTCGAACTCAGGACCGCTAGCATGGGACATCAGACGGCCTAAACATTCTGCCATCGCTGGCCATGTCCCCCACATTAAAATATGCCTTTAATAAATACGACGGTTTATTATTTCATGACAGGTTAAGATATATTGATCGGTACTGATGTATTTGCTGTTACTAAAATTATTTTATTTTATTCAATCTTTCAATAGTAGAAAGAGGAAAGATAAGGGATGGTAAAGGCAGCGTTTTAATTTAAACTTTAAGAAACCATGTCATATTATACAGTGTTGGAATGAGGAACGTTTTTTTGCTACAAAATAAGCCTAATTTGTAAACAATTGCTATCAGTAGTTATCTTAATCCTCACGTTAGCTACTTTATGTTTTTTTCGGATTAAAATTGTGATTAAAGAGCTATTTGAGAACAATCGAATAAAAAAATCCGATAATAGTGGATTATAATTTGCTAAGTTACGGAAAATTTTTATCATAAGATCTCTTCCAACTCCCGCTCTCTCACTCTCTCTCTCTCTCTCACTCTCTCTCTCTCTCTCTCTCTCTTTCAATCTGACTCTCGGCTCGTAGACCCCGCGGTCGTGGGCCCAATTCCCACTGTCGCCTCTGGCCGTTTTTTCATGATACCCTTCTCCCCCAAAACGAATACGCATATAATACGAACATAAAGCCATTAAAAAAAATTCATATCCTCAGGTAACATTTACTCTTCACCTATTTTTGAATTAAAATCTCCTACAAATATGAAATTTTCTAACCCTGGATGATTATTTACACAATTAATAAATAAAATTCATCCATTCAATTTGTACACCTTATATATAAAAATATATGAATTATTTAAAAAATTGTAAAAAAACAATGGATTTGAGCTTTAGGGATCAAATTATTGACCAACGGATTCCTTATATGGCTGTCAGACGCTAGAGACTAAAATATGGGTTGAACTATCTAAGACGTTATAACAAAATAAATTAAATAACATAATACTACATAATAATACAGTGAGAAATAGTGACAAACACAATTTAATTATCATACCAAATAATGTTCTTAGATTATAATCTGAATAAATTACAACTGTAGGATGTTATAAAAAAATAAAATTAAAATAAAGTTAATAAAGTTCAGTAATTCAACACATAATGTTTTTCTGCGAGATTTCTTACCATATTAAGCCATCACGTATGATAACAGTTTTAGCAATTTTCTTATCAGTTATCAGGTTTTTATCATAATTTTGACCAAACCTATCGAATCTGCCTCATGTTCAGTTTTGAAAACACGATTAGCTTTGCGGCGGCAGGTTTTCATCTCGTTCTCATTTACGATTATTACATAATTGTGCGTTATTTGAAACTGGATTGTGACCTGTGTACTTGACTGACTAAACTATTAAGTTATAAATGGAGACCGGATTTTTATGCAGTTGCATATTTTGTTTGCCACCGCATACGACCGAGGAAATCAATTATCTAATCCGAATCATATATCCAGGATGCCGTGGAGCATAATTTTATAGAGCATATTTTTGCATATTTGAAGAATATCGCAAAAAATTGCATATTTGAAGGATTTTTTAACGTAAAATTGCATTTATCGCGCAAAATATTTAAAATATTATATAGCTTTTCGGGGGGAAGCATAAAAAAACCTGTAAAAATAAGAAGTGAGAGAAAAGTCGGTTTAATGCTAAGAAAACTGAAACAGGCCGCAACGACGGGAAGAAAAGTTTCTAGAAATACCGACAAAAGTATATATAACCCCTTTTTAGATCTTATTTCAATTATTCAATATTCTCACAAATTTTAAGTGACCGTAGGCACAATTTCACCGAAGACAATTTAGAGAAGCACTTGTTTATTAACATTAATTATACTCAATTGGTATCAAATATATAATTTAATTATATAAGTGTGAAAATATTTTTGTTAAATGTAAATAACATCTAAATACTTGTGAATTTTAATTATTTTTAGTTTTAAAGAGTTTTAATATCTATTTCGTTTAAATATCTACATATTTCTGTTTAAAGTTACTATGATAGTAAAAAAATTGTTTTACTGCATATCATTGCATATTTTAATATATTAATACTGCATATTATTGCATATTTCAAGGCTTTCAACTGCATATTTTATGGCATATTTTGGCAATTTGTATTGCATCAAAATCTGGTCTCTAATTATAAACAATTGATTGGGGGTGGCTGGTTTTAAGTTGACAAATATGACATTTTGTTTCTCCTCAGTATCTTTCACATATTCAATATTGGTAGATATAAAAAGATCAAATACGCTTTGTCGTCAAAGGTACCGAGAAAGACGAATTTGCATAATTTGTACTGAACCGGTGTTTGACATGTAGATTAAGTTTGACTAAGGAAAGCACATTGCGACGCATTTATTCTTAACCGACAAACACTATCCTTGGAGAAAAATGTGCGGGGATTAGTGACCGTCTATGATTATTCGGAGATCGTGAGATGCGATCTGGTGTGACGTAGGTTTCAGAAATAGATTTTCTTCATCGTGCCAACGTTTCGATCTTTATTGAGATCTTCTTCAGGGCCTGGGATTTACAAACGTTGTTTAAATTTAACAAATACATGTAGGATGTGGACATGATAACACAAACAAATGGTTTTTAAACCTAACCAAATCTAACATTCCTCCAGAAATCCAGAACTTCCTATCACTTGGTTCCAAACATTCAACTCCTTAAACAAAACAGATTTCCCAACAGTTAAATTAATTACTGATGTAGACTATGCAATCCAAAAGTCAACAAAAACAGAAGAAGAAAAAGACATAACACGATCAAAATATTAACACAATAACAAATTACTTACAACACCTCACTACAAATCAACATATCTCAACAAACATACACCAAAACCAAAAATGTTCTCAAAAATAATCCTGACATACTCATTCTTTCTTCTGATAAAACAAAACTAACAGTAGCAATCAGCAAAAAAGAGAACAAGGAAAAAAATTAACAAAATTATCAACGATACAAACACATACAGCACAATGAAATCAGACCCTACCCCTTCTCTCATCAAACAGACAAACAAAATTCTCCAAGAAACACTTAAACAAAAAGAAATTGACATAAACACCTACAAATCACTTCAAAACAATTCACCAACGCCCCCGAAACTATACGGATCTGTAAAAACACAAACCTGAACACCCTCTAAGACCCATAATTTCATTTGTAATTACATGACAAACCAACATACTCAACAACATCACAGATAAGACATAACGTAAAAGATTCATTTCATTTCATTAACAAAATTAATAATTATTCAGAAATCGTGAGATGCGGTCTGGTGTGATGTAGGTTTCAGAAAAACATTTTCTTTATCGTGCCAACGTTTCGATCTTT
>NW_019393155.1:0-6759 GCF_000648675.2 Cimex lectularius
TTAGAAATCGTGAGATGCGGTCTGGTGTGATGTAGGTTTCAGAAAAACATTTTCTTTATCGTGCCAACGTTTCGATCTTTATTGAGATCATCTTCAGGACTCAGAGTGTTTGTCTTCTGTGTAATTGTGCCATTCTTCACACTCTCGACACGACACGCAAGAATGGTGCAATTACACAGAAGACAAACACTTTGAGCCCTGAAGATGATCTCAATAAAGATCGAAACGTTGGCACGATAAAGAAAATGTTTTTCAGAAACCTACATCACACCAGACCGCATCTCACGATTTCTAAATAAATTTACAACTATGGAAAAATATCAGATCTTTTAAGTATTTTACCATGTTTTTATTGTATTATATTAGCGGGCACTGCTTTCCAACATTTCGATACAGATTTGTTGTCTCATTTCCTCATGTTAAATTTTCTTTCTGGTTGAATAAAATTTTGAAATTCCTTGCACAGAAGTTTGAATACCGATCAAAGAAATTGTACTCGGTCTGAATTAAGTTTTCGCGATTTCAATAGGCATAGAGTTAAGACAAAAGGGGCTCAAAATCCCTTGCATTATTTGATCCCCATGAGCAAAAACAATACAGACGACTATAAATCCGACAATGGTTTTATCCCTGGATTTTTGTTTGTTAATCCAGATTGACAAACGTCCTTTTGTTTTCTAGGGAAATAAGGACGTCTTTGACTTCCCTCGGACGGGACACCTCGGACGTGAATTCCAATCTAATACCGAAGGGGGTTTTGTGTTTAAATTAATTAATTACCCCCCTTCGCATTGTATATTTCGAATCTCCTGCTTTTCAATTATCTTCCTTGTTTTATCGGTAGTGAGGCTTCATTTTCATTTTGAATGTTGTTACGATAATTGTCAAACTCTCCTGAGTCCTTTTCGAACAAATGAGTTTTACCAATGATGGGGACGCTATGACAACACCGGAACCAATAAATCAGTCATATGTCATTTTTTAATATAATTTTACTGGCAAACTTTATAATCATTCATGATCATAAAGGACCGCAAATTGGATGTATATAATCAACGCAAAAGTTGAGCACGTTTGTTTTTGTGTGTTAGTCTGTGCTACATAGCTTAAGTTAATATTTGCAATAGTAATTAGTTTACAATTAAATGAAAATAAAAATAAAAGCAAGATGCAAATTTAAGTCAATGTTGTCACTCCACGATGACCGATTTGATTAATTTTGCGGGGAAAATGTTTTGAAGGGCATTACCACAATTTCAGAAATAATTATCTCTCGGGGGAAACATTTGAAAACAAACAATTCAAAAAACAGTTCAAACGTTGAGTCTAATTTTCAAAATGTCATCCGGGCGATAAGCCGGGTTAAAACCCGCGGTAGCAACCCCATTCGATCCCCTCTTGACAATTTAATATATTTCCGTATGATTATATTTGCCGGTGGGCTGAGGAGGGAAAGCGGCCTAAATTAATTCGGCTCCCTAATTCGGAATATTGTGAGCCCGACGGGTAATTGAGCACAGTGCTTACGGTCGCAGTGCACCTCGTAACGACCTCCAGCAGAAACCTACTCCCCCTCGCCTAAGATTTCACAATTCCTGACGCATTTAAACCAGTTTAAAAGGAAACCGCATCAATTATAAAAATACCACAGAGTCAATGTGATAATATTTTCCTGAGGAAGTATCTTACCAAAAATCCACAAGGCTAAAGGTTTTCTTAAATTTTTTAAAGCATTACATACATATACTTATCTAAAGTGTGTGGAAGCTTCCATGGAAAATGTCCAGTCCCCTTCCTCATTAAAGGACGGGCATTATTTAAATCTTCCTCAGCTATGCTCATATTTTTCAATTGATACCCCAGAACTGTCGAACCATTCTTAAGGAGGACTTTATAAAAAGTAATTTTTTTAATAGCGTGAAGAATTAGAAGCGTAATTTGTCGTTTGTTATTATTCCTGAACAATTCCATGTTAAATATAATTAAATGGAATTGTTTTTTAAGCCAAAACCACAAATGTTATTGTACCAAATTTGACCAAAACCTACAAATAGATGCAAGAATCTAAGATTTCTTTAGAAGCATCTGGAGACCATCTCAGCGAAGCTTCGAAATATCTCGCAAAACACAAGATAAGAGGGTCAAATTTATTTTGTTTATTGTGAGACCCGAAATATGTGTACCCGTTTTGCTTAAAACCTACTTCAAATAACAATACATAGTTTCTGAGATTTTTTTAGATTTATCTATACTTATCTATATCTATTTTTCTCTTCTATTTTCTATTCTATACCTATTCTATTTATCTATATCTGTATTTATTTATTTGTAATTTATCTAAAAGCCATTGAATATCTCTCAAATTGTTAAAGCTAACTGGAAAAAACTTTGTTTATTGATTATGGGGTCAAAATATGTGGACTAAATTTGGACAATATCGAGTTTAAAGAATAGTCGATAGATATTGCGATATTTTTAGATAGATCTGGAAACCCATCTCAACTGTAGGCTTTGAAATATCTCGTGAATTATGTTGAATAACGAGAATAAATCTGGTTAATTTATCTATTGTGGCTTCCAACTGTGAACCAGATTTTGTCAACATCAAATTTAAGAATAATGGATAGTTTCTGAGAATTCTTTAGATACATTTGGAGACTATTTCATATCTATGCTTTGAAATATCTCGTGAATTATAATAGATAACGATATGAAAGTCAGTTGTTTAGTTCGTTTGTTCATTACATAGATGGAGTGCGCAATATGTGAACTAATTTTGGTTAAAATGGAGTTTAAACGGTAGTCGATAGAATCTCCAATTTTTTTAGATACAACTAAAAACCGTCCCAAATGTACGCTTTAAAATATCTCTTCAAATACAATAAATAACGGGATGAAACTTCATTACGGGGTCAAACATATGTACAACAAATCTGCCCCAAGTCGAGTGTAAAAAAATAGACGGGGAATAGATTCACAGAACCTTCCAAGCTGACGAAATTTATCGCTGAAGAGGCGATATATTCGATATATGCAAGAGAGCTAGTTGTTAATGTTCCAAGTTCTTAACAAACCTGACCACTGAACATTAAAAAAAATGGATACATCTACAATGAACCAAATTTGGTCAAAATAGAGTTTACAAAATAGGTGCCGTAATAGTTACTATTTGCATCCAACGACTGTCATTAGAATTCATAATAATCTTCTTGTAATTAAATATCGAAATATAACACTACAATTACATTACTTTTCGATTAAGGAAAAAACTTTTCAAGAACCACAGTGTAACTAGTTTAAAACCAATTGGACAATATTGCCAAGAAAAAAAATCTTCATAAATGGAAAACTTAGAGATTTGCTTTACTTTACGTTTAATTCGACTGGAATTATTAGAAATCCGTGCGGAAAAAAGGTAATTTTTTAACGAGGGTTTGCAACAGCAGAGGTTACATCAACCCTCGGGGTGCCGGTGTTTTTGAATAGCCCATTTGTAAGTATATCGGGTTCAAAAATATGGCCGCTGGATTCGAACCCGGGACCTTTACCTTACAGTGATGAACGCCGATGCCCCAAGGAAAAAAGGTAAGTATCAAAGACTGGCCATGGGAAAAAGCAATACTTTTAGGAAAAAATCGTGCAATGTTTCAAAAATTTTAGTTTGTTAAATGTGTACCGTGCTTGAAATTTGACTTTTTATAGAAATTGTGGATATTCTGTCATAATTTCCCCTTTTTATTGTTACTTTTACATTTATATGAGCATGATATCGTTTGCTCGGTATTTAAATAATAATGCACATTCGCGCTTCTAGAAGGCGTAAAGACGTAAGGGTTGATGGAAAAATGATATGCTTTTAGAAAAATTAGAGTTAATGACCTGCTAAAAAACACTGGCCAGTTTCTAAATTCATTTTCTCATTTGAACCTTGAATACGATTAGCGATGGGCCAAAGCGATAAGCCCAATATAATCGTGAACGTCAGAAATTGTTGACCTCTATTTCTGACACCAGATCTCCGGAGCCCAATTTTGTCTCCAATTAGGATTTACTAATTTAATCTGTGTTTTTATGTAGAAAAAAAGTACATTTTTTGGCAAAAGTAGATTTTTTTTACTTTGTCGCCGTAACTAATTAGAATTTAATCAAAATAATCCACCGCAGTGCGCCGGGGTTGAAGACAAAAGAGGCCGATGGAGGAAACTGATAATGGCTCTCGAAATAAATAAGGGTTAAACAAAGGTTTTGCAAAGCTAACTCGGATGAGAAAGAGTTTAAGAGAGGGCCTAACGACTTGGGACTTGGAACTTAAATAATTGTATCTCTCGGCGTAGATACCAGGACGGGGATGGGGCGAATCTCGCAGACAACCCGTGTAATTGCTTTTTAATTGCATAATTGTACTCGTAGAATAATTAGCGCTAATAAGAGGTGTGGTCGGCGTCACCTGGGAACGGATGCGGATGCAGAAAGCGGGTCATTCAGCATCCGATGATCCCTTCCTTAAAACCTTTGTACAACTTTATTAACAAGTCCCCGGGAGGGGGGGTCGCTGCGATAAATTCATGTTTATTTTAAACTTGTAACAAATTTAAGCCGTCCTTCTAACTTTTAACTCACCAAACCGAATGATTTTAATCCAATTTTCTTTTCGACTACGTTCTAAACAATGAAAGTTCACAAATTGTTAAGTCCTCGAAGTTAACAAGCTACTTCTCGTGAATGCACACCCAACGTAAGAAAGTGCGCCAATTTCATTTGTTCGCTTTAATTAAGTTATAAACTTACGTTATTCTCAAATCACTATTAAACGTACGACTTTTTATCATAATTTTTTTAGTAAAGATATTAAAAATTATATGTATAATTGTGATATTTCCAAATGTCAACCCTTATAGATTCAGGTCTATTGTTTTTATTTTTCCATTTCTCTTTTAAAACAATGACAGTATAGTAGTTATTTTAAATGTTGTAGTAGTTATGTTTTTGATGTGAGTAGGAAATACTTAGACAAGAAAATCACGACAATTTTTAATTAATTGACTTTCTGTTTTTCTTTTCAGAATGTTGTAATTTTCAAGTTAAATTAATAATGAAGCAAATATTATTTTATTTTTACAAACAATAATTTATTTATAAAAATTCTTATTTTGTATTTGTTTAAATTTGTTAAGTCAACCAAATTTTGTTATTTTGGTTTTTATTATATAAAAATGTAAATAGTTTATCTGTCAAAGAAATAGAAAAATTAGCTCTGCTTTCGCCATAACGTAGATTGAGATCAGTCTATTTCTTGTATAAACAGTTAACAGGTTTGCAAAAGAAAGTATTTTATTTCTTCTTGTATGATATTTGAATTGAAATTTTTCTATTTTATTTCGAAGAATTGAATTTGTTGTTTATTTTATAGAAGGAATATGATATTTTTGTAATTCGGATTTTATTTTATTTCTGTTATTTACACCGCGCAGCAAGGATCTGCTAAATATTTTTTTTTTATTATTGTTCCACTCGGCATGTATCTGAATAAAGACATTTATTTTCATTACAACTTAGTTTTGTCTGCATTACAACAAAAACGTTCTGTGATTGATTGCAGATGCGTGTTTCTTAACATCGATAGAGATGTCCTTCAGAATCCTTTTTGCTTCATGTCCATGTATAATTGAAATCTGTTCATAGAATCTCACGTTGTTCTTCGTGTCTCTCGTGTAGAAATGTGTAATATTTAATGACCGTTAATTAATTATTAATTAAAGAACTGAGATGCGGTCTGGTGTGATGTAGGTTAGAGAAACATTTATTTATTTTTAACTTTATCTTGCCAACGTTTCGATCTTTATTGAGATCATCTTCAGGGCCTGGGATTTATTATTTATTATTCAAATTATACACAGGCGTATAACTTATGAATATAAATTTATAAAATGATGTGCACATTATAGAAGGTGTAGGTTTCCCAATGCTAAAAGTTCTATCAAAATGCATTAACACAATATCAAATCCCTTCAATAGTGTAACTAGAAATCAACAACATATCTCAAAACAAACAAACTAAAACAAAAAAAAATCTAAAAAAATAATCCAGATATACTTATTTTCTTTCTGCTGATAAAAGAAAACAAAAAAATAGCAAAATTATCAATGACACAAACACATAGCACGCTTAAATTAGACCCTACCCCATCTCTCCTCAAATAGAACAACCAAATCCTTCAAGAAACACTTAAAAAGAAAACTACATATGACTTACAAATCACGCCAAAACAATTCTCAAACGCCCTCGAAACTATACGGATCTGTCAAATCCGATAAACGTCAGCATCCTCTAAGACCAATGATTTCATTTGTAAATTCCTCAACATACAATATGACAAAATGCCTAACCACTAAACCATTAATAGAACTAATCAAATTAACATCCCCTCATCTAGGCGTTTCATTTTTCACCAATAATCCATTGGCACAGCACAGTACTGAACATTATTAATAATCTTTCGATTAATTAATCTTTACGTAGGGTATTGGTTGAGATAAAAAGTCAGTGTCACGAGCGGGATTCGAACCCACGACCTTCGGCTAAATACGTCGCTCTACCACTTGAGCCATCGTGACTTCGATCCACTCGTACACCAATTTCCCATCTCAACCCAACCTTTCGAATTTCCCATCCTTTTTGCCATTTTTCATAAGATAAAGATATATATATTATGCAGGGTGGGCGACCAAGACCCGAGGGGTTAAATGCCTGGGTAGACT
>NW_019393156.1:0-7949 GCF_000648675.2 Cimex lectularius
TTAATGCAAAACCAAATTAAACGAGATCAAAAATTCATGAGTTTTTATAAAAATTATTTAATTAATATTGTTAGGAAGAAAATTTATCAAAATACCGGAACAACTTTATATAAAAAAATTAAGTTTAACAAACAATTTATGATATGGTTGTGCTCATAAAATTTAACTAACAATTTCTTACATCGTTTTGCTCGAAATAGTGCATTAAAAACAAAAGAGGCGTTGCGATTGTGATGCTGATTTGGGATATACGCTGTGTGACTGTACGTGGCGCTTGACGTCGCATAGATGTGCACACCCTATAAAGCGTGGCAAGGCGTCGGGTAGCGTCGCATAGCGTTGCATCGGGTAAGTGTGTTCCCGTATTTATCTATGACTTTACTTAACATAACGGACAGGCCGACCACCGAATACGGCGAAATCTATAAGCAAAAACGTGGAAAATGCACAATTTATAGCACAACAACCACAGGCAGACAATGACAATTTAAAGTTTCAAAGGTGGTCAATTCGAATATTGAATGATGTACAGTGAAAATGCATGAAATAAAGACAAATATTTCCGGGTTAGAAGAAATGAAAGTGTAGAAAACTTGGGCTGACGGTCTTTAATCCAATATGCAAACACCTTCATGTACATTATAAGACGTCAATGAAATTCAGTACAAAATGAAACGTGGTTTTGATCGAATCGACGTAAACCATCTGGCCGACGGCGTTTCCCGTTTCTCAAACCGTCGCTTGCACAACTTGCATTTCCACCTCACTTCCCTTTCCATTAACGTCTCAATCAGTTTATACTTTTTAATTGGGGGATTTATTTTGGAACACGGCTGGGTATCCAGAGAATCGATACGGGTCCCGCGGAAAGTGAAAGAACGAGGTTCGTCGGAAGAACTGCTTTTTGATCTGGGACAGGCGAGCAGGAACGCCTCCGCTTCTGTCTGAAAATTCCATCCAGTTTTGTTGGAAATGAATATGTAAGAGGATTTTGAAAAAAGAAACTGGAACCGGAATGAGGAATTTCATCAAATATCACAAAATAAACGAAACCTAGATAAACTTATCTAACGTACTTATCCATTTCTATACCAAATTTAATTTATTTAAATTATTACATTTTTTACTATAACATTATAATTGATCAAAACAAATCCAAGTGACAAAAAAATGGTTTTTGCGCTATCAAATGGCCAAATTTGGAAATGCATATTTTCTCAGTCTTTTAAGTGAGAAGCCTGAGCTAGGTTTCATTTTTTAGAAAATTTTACGCTTAAGAAGTTGGCCTTTTTGTTTTCGTAGCATCAGACATTTATCAGTAAATTCAAAAATTCGGGAACATGTTAATTTTTGCACCTTTTACGAAATCGATAGGAAATTTTAATAAGCTTTTAATTGATCACCAGCCATTTTGCCGTTTTCGAGTTATTCACGAATTTTGGGCAAATAACATGGTGCTCATGGAAAAAACCGATCACTCTCTCTCCCGATTTTGCCATACGTAAACATATTGTTTCAATACGTCATTCGAAGCCAAACTGCCACAAAACCTGTGAAATGGAAAGAAAAATTTCCGTGATGAAGTAAAAAAAGTGGTTATCGACAGCACAAGCATTCCGCATCCCAAAAAGTCAAAATAAGAAAAAATAACAATAAAAGGTTCTCGGAACAAAAGTTGTAGTGCGTTTGACATGTTTGCAAAAACATGTCGGTTCAGAATTGCATTCTTGAAAATCGGGAGAGTGATCAATTTTTGTCCATGAGCACATAAAAAACCCATTTTTTAAGGCCCAAAAATCGCGAATAACTCGAAAACGGTAGAGAAATTGGGAAAAGTGGAAGGTGGTCAATTGAAAGTTTATTAAAATTTCCTATAAATTGCTATAGGGCGACGCTCCGAAGATTTCCTGGCTCTCAAGCCCAATTTGAAGTTTTCGTGAAAAATACAAAAATTAATATATTCCCGAATTTTGGAATTTATAGATGAATGACTGAAGCTAGGAAACCATTCTAAAAAGCCATCTTGTTCAGCGTAAAATTTTCTAACAATGAGACCTAACGCAGGTCTATGACTTAAAAGGCAGAGAAAATATGCATCTACAAAATGGGCCTTTTTTTGTGCAAAAACTGGGTGGTCGGTTGTTTTATGGGAATTATTTGTGATTCGATTATTCAGGGTAAAATTTTCTGAATAACGACCTAGCTCAGTTCGGTGACTTAAAAAGGCTGAGAAAATACGCGTTTTCAATGTTGGCTATTTTTTGTGCAAAACCACTGGTCGGTTTTTTTTTTATGGATAGTGTATATTCAATTCGAATCCTACAGCAACCTCCAACATCCAAGAACACCTTGAGCTTATCGAAGATTGGTACAAAAATTCTTGCCCTCCAACGTACATCAACAACAAAGAGATATACCGATTTCCATGCAAATCAGATACTTGGAACAATACCGGGACAGCAGATTGACGTGGAATTCCCACACAAGTCTTAAGAGGCAATTAACAGAAGACTTAGACGACTACGAAGACTTATAGGAATAACCAACAAAACTTTACGGCGACCACTTTGGACTTAGGGAGTGTAACTGTGGGGTTGTGCCAAGTGTAACTCCATCCAATCTGTCCAATCTAAAGTATACAGACAAATTGACAAATCACCTTACTTCGTTACTAACCTCACATTCCATAACGATCTCAACATTCCATTTATCAACTAACTGAACCGTTCCCTATTCCAAAAGTAGCTGATTTAAAAACTTTGATTCTTCACCCTTTGTTGATGGAGTTCCAACCAAAAAGTGCACCGAATATGAAAAAAGCCGTGAATTAAAAGTAATAAGAAATAAACAGACTATGGAACTATTTTGCAGCCTACTAAGAAAACTAAGAAAATCGACAATACAACAATGCATGGTTGTTTCCCAAAATTCTAGACTGCCTATTCTTGCTGATGCTACAGTATATAGTATATATGTCGTGTACTTCGTGATGTACTTTTATTAAGATTTTTAGAAATGTTTTACGTTGGGGAAAGTTTGTTGTTGATGATATCCATTTTGCGTGTTTTGTTCGTATTTTGATTTTTTTGAGGTGTTGTTTTCGTCCTATTGTTCTTGAATAATATGTTACGAGGCAACTAGGTGTCTCGTGCGTCAAACTTGGGCATTATTAACTAAAAATTAGTTGAACTAAACTCTCAACTAAAAACTAATAGTTGCCAAGTAGTTGCAACTAAATTTTTCAACTAAAGTAGTTGACAGTTTTTAGTTTACCTAAATTGGCTCAACTAAATTAGTTTAGTTTCCCAATCAACTAAACTAATTTAGTTGAGCAGATTTAGTTGAACTGAAAAGTACAAACTGTTAGTTTTAGTTTTAGTTTTCAACTAACAACTGGAACTTTTCTTGAGTTTTTAAGCTAATTTAGTTCATCAATTGAGTTTTAAAATTAATTTAGTTGACCAATTTAGTTGAGTTTTTGTTGTATGTATGTGTGAGTGTGGCATTCTCCGAAGCCAATGATCGCGTCTTACGTCTTGTTCAAACTTTCGATCTTTTGTTTGATTTTTGTTTGTCTAATTGATTTTTCCAAGTTGGTTTTGGGTTGACATTGGTTGATGAAATCACGAAAAGGGTTGTCGTAATGAAGTTAGATTCATGTGATGTGAACAAAATTGTAAGGAAAAGAGTGTGATGGTTGCGCCTAATGTTTTCTTGAAAACATCATTGCGCATACGTCTTACTGCTAGCTATCAGACTTGGGCATTATTAACTAACAATTAGTTGAACTATACTCTCAACTAAAAACTAATATTTGCCAAGTAGTTGCAACTAAATTTTTCAACTAAAGTAGTTGACAGTTTTTAGTTAAACTAAATCTGCTCAACTAAATTAGTTTAGTTTTCCAATCAACTAAACTAATTTAGTTGAGCAGATTTAGTTTAACTAAAAAGTACAAACTATTAGTTTAGTTGAACTTTCCATTTCAACTAAGTAATTTAGTTTTAGTTTTAGTTTTAGTTGAATTTTAGTTTTTTCCCAACACTGTCGAGCGTTCTTGTCATAGATGCTCTGTTTCTGCATGTATGTTCGATGCTGTTCGATTTTATGCTCCCTTTATGAATTTACTGATCAAACACTCGTCCATTTTACGACAAAATTACTATGGTCCGCAAAAACATTAAATATCAAAAATCCACTTAATATATTTTCTGTTAGTTATAGGTAATATAGAAATGGAAAGTAAAAGGAAAAGTGTTTGTCATTTTACATAAAGTAGTATCTTAGCCGGTATAAAATAAATATGTATTAGATGCAAATTGTGTGACAACCTCATCATAAATTTATATGACCGGGTGCACTGAGGATTATATTGAGGAGATATTGAGGAATATACAAGGAGACATTTAAACTCTTTTAAATTAAATGGTTCTGATTGTGAATCGGCAAACTCCGGTCCTTCTTGTTTCGCATTCTAAAAACCATTCAGTGTTATAAAAACGTAAAATGTGGTTAATTTGAAAGAGTTAAATGTAATTTTTTTTAAAGTTATATCGCCCCTACAATAGCCATACGTAATGTTGGGACTGAGTCTATCTTCAAAAAATTTGAAACCATTTATTAAAAACGTAATTAAGCTAAATTATAGATATATTCAACATAGTTTTGCCTTGATGATGACCTTAAAATTTTGGTAGATAGCAATTGAATTTGTGTTTTCATTCAGACCACATTCTTAATTTTGTTGTCAAATCTGCATTCTTTGATATCTCATCATATCTCCCGGTTATTTCAACCATATTCATGAATTTTTGTTTACCTATGTTCTTTGATATTTCATCGACAGTCTTGGCTATTGCAACCATATCTTGATGTTTTGTATACTTTGTATGTAAGGGTTTGATTGAAATAAAAAAGCTAGAGTCACGAGCGGGATTCGAACCCACGACCTTCGGCTAGATACGCCGCTGCTCTCCCACTTCAGCTATCGTGACATCGATCCATTCGGACATTAACTTCCCAACTCAACCCCACCTTTCATAGTCAACATATCTTGATGTTTTCTTCACTTTCGTCCTTCCATATTTCATCCTATCTTTCGGTTATTTCAGCCATATTCTTGATTTTGGGTTCATCTACGTCCTTCAATATTTCATTCATTCTCTTAATTATTTCAACCAAATTCTTAATTTTTCCAAATATTCGCACTTCGATATTTTAACCAGATTCTNCTATCCCTCGGTTATTTCAACCAAATTCTTGAATTTTTGTTCATCTACGTCCTTCAATATTTCATTCATTCTCTCAATTATTTCAACCAAATTCTTTTTTTTCCCTTTATGTTAACAACTATGTCAACTTCATTCTTAGTTTTTCAACCACATTTTTTCTTATAATAGCTATAATAGCGTTTTTAAAAATAATACTTATAAATTACATGAAATAAATATTAGACTTAACCTAATAAATTGTCTGAACTTGAGTTGGAATCGTACACATGCATGATCAATTGGATATAAACGAGCGTAAATTGTTTAAGTGTTTTGCATGTTAAGTCCATCTGAGTAGCAAATGTCCTTGTGGGCCGTAGAAAAGGTTTTAGCGACAAAATCACATCGCTTAACTTTTTTTTCACTTAACTTCTTTCGCTTAAGTGCCGCCAAGTTGCTCGGAGAGAGGTGGTCTGATTGCAACATCCCCTTCAAAAAAGTATCAGTAAGTTAGTAGCAGCCGGCCCAAATTTTACAATCTTATCAATAATGACAGGGGCGACTGCATGGTCGCGGTTTCCACTTTTTCAAGGTGGCAGCTCTCTTTCCTCCGTCGACAAAGACTATCGATATAATTATTTCAAGTATAAATTATATTATTGGAAGAATAAGAACAGCACCGATCTTTTCCTCATTTAATCGATTGTTATCTTATCGGTTATCAGCCAAGGGAAAGAATATAAACAATAGTAATTTTTTTTCGTTACCTCTTACTTTCACGACCTTTACTTTAATTTTTATGTCATGGTTTTACCGATTCTCTTTTAAACTCTTACTAGCGTTTTGCCCAATGCCGGGTGCAGTGGAAACCGTTTGTTTCACAAGGGTAGAATCTTTTAAAAAGGTAAATGGATTCTAAGAAAACGGATATTCCGTCCGGCCTTCTCGGGTGAAAAATAGGCCTCTGTCTCCTTCAAAAGGAAATAAAAGGACTTGCAATAAATTGACGTAAAAGCCGACGGGAAAATACGTTTTTAAAAGACTCTCTTAGATAAAAGTCTAGGTAGAATTTTTTTTAAGTGTATTGAGTAATGTTTTGGGATTTTCCCGATGTTTCATCTCCGCACGAATACTACTCTAAACGTTCATTTATGGCTAAATCCGGCTCATTTTCTTGTGCAAACGTGACGAGACGTTTTGGCACAAAAGGGTTTATTTCTATGTTATCTTGAATAAAGCGTACGCGAAATCACAACTGTTTTGGAGAGACTAAGTCCCAATTCTA
Source organism: Cimex lectularius (assembly GCF_000648675.2). Lineage (NCBI taxonomy): Eukaryota > Metazoa > Arthropoda > Insecta > Hemiptera > Cimicidae > Cimex > Cimex lectularius. The sequence continues at coordinate 6,496 of NW_019393156.1, forward strand.
TTAAAACGTTTTCTCTTCCTCATCACAACTTGAATGGGTCGTGTATTGTGAATTGCGTCGAAGTTCCACCCAAATAATGAAGAATGTTTATAATTATTTTAACACTGGTTTCATTATAACGGAATTTCTTTGTTTTGATCGCATCGATTTGGAAAGAAAACAGTCAAAGTCATGCTAGTTAAAAGAATAAAAAAATTAACTTTAAACGAATCAGCAATAGGNGAGTAGGAACTATCCTTTTAAAAAGTATTGAACAGTCAAAGTTGGAAAGACGTTTTAAATAAACTACCAAATCCTGCAAAAACTTCAAAAACGAACGATCGAAAAAGGGGGAAAACAATAAACAAAGAATCGGTGTTGGAAAATCAGTCTAAATAAAGAAAAATCAAGCAGCGCCACAAAACCCTGTAAATCAAGAAAATTTTAAATTTTAAGAGAAAAAAAATTAATTTATGTGAGTAAATATTATAGAAAAATTAGATTTTTCTGTAAGACATTTCCACTGGGCATATTCAACAATTTAAGTATATGTATAAACAACGATCAATACGAGGTTCATATTTTATTTAATTTCATTCACTCTTTGCCGGAGGCTATCGCAGTCCCTGCGTCATCATTGCAGTAAAGGAAGCCCGGTCATTAATCCTTCGCAGTCCATGCTGATGCGTGGTCCACGGTCCGCGGTGGTGCTTGTCTTCAAGAGCAGGCAGGGCTGATGATGATATTCAGTCGATGTAGGTACTTCGACGCTTTGCCGTGTAAAGTTAGTAGCTGTGTCAGTCCTTGGTTAGGGTTAAGTTCAGGTTGAGTAGGTTTAAGCGGGGAACACACCCGATGCAACGCTATGCGACGTTACCCGTCGCAAATCCAAAGTCCAATTTTCCATAAGATTGTATTACCCTCGTGCACATCTGCCCGTTCTCGAGTACAGTCGAAGACAAAAGACCCGGATACTCATATTTTTATCCACACTGTATGTATTATTGTCGTTATATTAATTACAACATACTTATTTTAATATAAACCAAATTTACCGAGATCAAAAATTTATTAGTTTTTATTAAAAAAAAAAAATAATAATTTTAACGGTTTGGTAGAAAATTGATCAAAACACCGGAAAACCATTTTTTGATAAAATGAATTTAACTAACAATTTATTACACGGTTTTACTCATAAACTTTAACTAACAATTTATTTCATGGTTTTGCTCATACAATTACAGCCTTTTTCTTAGAGTAACGTCAAAAAAGAACATTCATATTTTTGTAGTTTATTTCTAACTATGTATATGTAATTTTGCCGTTATATTAATTACAACATTCTTATTTTAATATAAACATAATTAAACGAGATCAAAAATTCACGAGTTTTTATAAAAATTATTTATTTATCATAGTTAGGCAGAAAATTTATGAAAACACTGGAATAACTTTATTTAAAACAATTAAATTTA
>NW_019393157.1:0-5810 GCF_000648675.2 Cimex lectularius
AAAAAAATAGTCAAATATGAAATCCGTGAACTGAGCAATCTATCATATATTTATTCTCAAAGTTTACTACCTAACTTTTTCCTTTTATTCTTTTCATTTCTCTGAGTCTCTTTCTTTTTCTCTTTCTTCCCTCACCCTCTGTTTCTCTTTCATTCTCTCTCCCCACTTTCTCTCTTGCTCCGTCCTTTTGTTTATCTCTCTCTCCATCTTTCTGTTTCTCTCTCATTCACTTAATCTCTCTCTCTCTCTCTCTATCTTCCTAACTATATATATATCCTTCTATTTTATAAATCAACATACCTATCGAACTCCTTATATATCTATAACTCTAGCTCTATCTATCTACCTTTCTCCTTCTATCTGTATATCTATTTATCAGTCAACCTATCTACCTACTTCATACCTGTCGACCTCTCTACCTATCTATTTCTCTATTTATCACCTCTCAGCCAATCTGCCTATCAAATTATCTACATTTTGACCTCGTCTATCTACTTATTTACCTATTTATCTTATCAATCTTTATATCTATCTACCAATCAGCCTATCTACCTGTCTATTACCTATCGACCTGTCTAGCAATCTTTCTCTGTTTATTTCTTTATATATCTACTTGTATATCAATCAACCTACGTACTTGCCTAACACCTATTGACCTATCGTGCTATGTACTTATTTACCTATTTATTTATCTATCCACATATCGACCTGTCTACCACACTGGAGATTTTCCATTTCGTACATCATACCCATCTACATTTCTATTTACCCATTTAGTTATTTATTTTAATTAATTATTCTATTTATGTAAGGTCTTGAAAATGGCAAAAAGAGGGAAAATTCGTACGGTTGTAGGAGATGAAGAGTTGGTGTCCGAGAGGATCGAAGTCACAATAGCTCAAGTGGTAGAGCAGCGGCGTATTTAGCCGAAGGTCGTGGGTTCGAATCCCGCTCGTGGCACTGACTTTTTTATCTCAACCAAGACCTTGCATAAAAAAAAATAATTACTATTTAGTTAATAGTTCTGCCTACTAATCTACGTTTTTACCTATCGGCCTATTTACATATATATTTCACTCTGTTCTCTCTCTCTCTCTTTCTCTCTCTCTCTCTCCCTCTTTCTTTACACCTCCGTATTTTTTGTACTTATTTGTCTCTCTCTTAGGACAAATTACTACGAATTAGTAAAAATGGTCTTCCAGTTTGTGTGAGATATCAACCAATTCTTATTTCATAATTTCACAGTCTATTCGTGTTTTAACGGCATTTCTTTTATTATTTTATGTACGTTGTTTATATACCAATCAGTACGATATTGGGTTGTCATCTGGTCCTTTCTAGTCCCCAAAATAATAGCGAATTAACAACGAAATCTTATTTTAGAACTTGGAATCTCTGCGAGTAATATCGTTTATCTTTTAATTAATTACTGTTAGGACAAAGGTATTTTATCTATGTTTTGATACAATATTAGCGAATAGCGAAATCAAGCGGACCAAATTGATCGAACAGACCGGGGTAGACGATCATCTCTGCCGACCTCAAGAGATAAAGAAAATATCGATAATGGTAAAAATTGTAACAAAGGATATTTTCCAGGTTAATATTTTAGTGTTTTAATATCTAAACGCCCATGGACACGTACACCATGTTTCTTTCAAGCCGAAATCCGTCCAATTAAGACAAGTACTCAATACAATTTGAACAGAAGATATAAAATACATACGAGAATTGCTGAATTGCAAAACGAAACTAAACAAGTTAGGAGCGCAAAACAGAAAACGTACTGGGGATACCCATAGAGGTCCAGGATCCAGTCCGGTAGATCCTGACCCATTGTACGTATAGGGTATCATACTGTCACCGAGCATCATAATAAAAAAGAAATGGTGAAAGTGAGAAAACAATGGTAATCACACTGGACACAAACAACCCAAAAACCTCCCTGTGAGATTGGGAGGGAAAGAAATTATATAATGCATCAAAGGAAGAAAAGAGATTGGCATCAACTAACAAACGTACAGATTCTGAAAAGAGAAGGAAGAGGCGTTAATATAATCCGACTGCCACACGTTTCTCCACAAAGAACTTAATGATGGCAAAGTAGAAGAGATAAAAACCACTAGCATCAGGCCAAATAAATAAATTTCTTGATCTGGGGCACATGTGTTCTGTAAGTACACAATAGCGCTCAAATGGCGCATTATTCCAATTCCTCTGTATATACATCTTCATCCATGATATAAATAAGTCATCATCACAAATGATCGATTTCATATCAAGGATTTGTTTTATGTTAACTGTTATGTTACATTAATTGAATGTAACGCTACTGTTTAATTTTTATTTAATTTATTGTTGGTGTTATTAATACCTGATCTTTTTCCCCCAGTTTTGCGAAATCGAGCATGTATCTTGCTTATAACGGCAAAGTTGTTATTAAATGGAAATGAAACATCAATAATTATTAAGATATATAAATAAATATACGACATAAGCCCCAATTAAATTCGTCCAAAGCGCTATGAATATTAATTTAATTAATGCCTTGTGTGAGTTATTGGCCAGAACCGGCGACTTAATTTTCTCTGTGAAATAATTAGTGTATTTAAGTAATAAATAGATTTAAAAAATATACATCTGGTAAATGAAATGTTCAGTTTCTTTAAATTCAGACTAAAATGCCACCTCCCCAGAAAAAAGTTTTTCAATTGTCATTATATTTTGTTGACAGAATTGTCAAAAAATGTAAGATAACGGCTGAAAAGATTATTAAAAGAACAAAAAATGAATTTTATCATCTCGGCCAAATCGTAATAATTTATTTGCGATTGATCCGTGTTGCGGAGTAGGGGACTCGTTTCCACCTTGGCAAGGCCTATTGTGTCCGGATCAGACCGATTCAGACGGCGGCTGGAGATAAAGTAAATAAGTGGCCAAAGGCTGGAATGTTTCCAGGGCTGTATCTGATAGAAGCGGATTGGATTTGGTCCAGCCTTCTTGCCGAACACGTGGGTTTCGAACGCGCTCACACATACGAGACACTTACGGAATGCAGCTGTCCACTATTCAGCTTAATTGCACGAGGTGTGAGGGAGATTGCAAGAAAGAAAGAGAGAGAGAGAAAGAGATACTCTAATAAAGGGGGAATTGTACATACCGAACGTTCTTTCATTTTGCAGTAAAATAAAAATCTTCGTAGGTTACAATTTGTATTTATCCGCTTTTAAGCTCTGCAGAGAGATAACCTGAACTTCGGCAATTTTCGATCAATTGGATCCGCTTGCTTTCGCTGTTGAACCTAATATACTGATTCGTATCTAAAAAAAATTATACAAGTAAATAAAAGACAAACGATTATACTCAGATATTGTCTGAAGTTTTAAAATAAGCAAATTTTGTTGACATCTCACTAAAACAGGAACACATTTTTACTAATTTGTTGTCATTTTTGGAGAGAAAAATAAATAAAAAGAAAGAGATAGTGAGAGAGAGAGAATGAGAAAACATAGTAAGTGGAATTGTGAGAGAGGAAGGTGGATGAAGGAAAGGAAGAGTGGACGTGATATAACTAAGAAGAGAAAAGGTAGGATCAGAGAAGAGAAACAGAAATAAAAAGAGTAAATGGAGATCAATAAATAGATTGATAGGTCATATACATAATCAAATAAGCGATGAATATGTAAGTAAATAAGTCGATTTGTTGCTAGGTGGGTATGTTAATATGTAGATAAGTAGTCAGGACAATAGATAGATAGGTCAATAAAGCGATAGGTCTGTTAGGTCTATATAGGCATGTATAAAGAAAATAGATCGATACGTATAGGTAGGTAAGTAGTTACCTAGATTGATAGGTTGAAAGTTAGATTGGTAGTCAGGTAGACAAAAAAGCTAGATATGTAGATAAATCGATAAGTAGACAGGTAGATAATGAAATAAGAGTAGGTGGATAGTTCGGGAGGACGTGGTAGCTTAGTGGTTAAGGCGTCAGACTCTCGTCTAGTAGATCCTGCTGTCGTGGGTTCGATCCCCACCGTCGCCTCTGGACTTTTTTTCTGACGCCTAAGGGGACCGGTGGTCTCAATTGAAAGAAAGTGACACGCACTCATCAATGGAAGGGGCGGGATCAGATCTCAGTGACCCTGAAATGATCCCAACTCATTTCAAAGAGTTTCTTCGATGGAAGAACACCGGCACACCGGGGGCTCAAATTCACACTCGTGTTGCCCCCAAAAATGGAGCCAGGGATAAAGTACAATAATCTGAACAGCTGCAGTGCTCAGGGGAAACTCTCTCCTGGTATCCATTGTTTAAAATTAAAAAAAAAAGTGGATAGTTCGATAGGCCAATAATTAGATAGGTATAGAGGTAAATATGACGGTAGTTGAATAGATAATTATGTAGGTAAGTATATGTAGGATGGTACTTGTTGGAGGATTGTTCTACATGTCGATAAATAGATGGGTAGGCAGGTAAATAGAGCGATAGGTATATAGGTCAATATGTATGTAAGTAGATAAGAGCTTAGATTTGTGATAGGTACATAAATAAACAGGGTGATAGGTAGGTTGGAGGTCGATTCGTAGCGAGATATAGATAAGTCGATGTTAAGGTCGGAATAGCTCGGTAGGTAGGACAAGATGTAGAAAAGCAGATAAGTCAATAGCTCGATAGGTCGATATGTACATAGATAGGTACATAGATTGATATGTTGATAGGTAAGTATACTGGTATGAAAATACATGTACGTAGATAGAAATGTAGAAAGAGATAAAACAAGGGTGAGTGGGAATGAGAGCTCTTTCTTCCTTTTTTACAATCTCGTAGGAGCAGTTTTTGTAGATAAGTGGATAGGTCAATAGGTCGTTAAAAAATAGGTGATAGTTCTTTATTTAACTAAGAACATTTTAGGTTTGATTTTTGTACTGTTTTATTCTCATTTAAATTTTGCGTGTCGTTATTGACACATAAATCCTCTCAGAAATGTGTGTGTGTGTGTGTGTGTGTGTGTGTGTGTGAGAGAGAGAGAGAGAGAGAGAGAGAATTATTTTCCTTGTCTTTGACTTAGGGGTATTTAGTCTAACCGTAAAACTCGTAAAACTATGATTAATATGCAGTAATCATTCAAAAAGTCCACACGTCTATTCGCATAGATTAATTAAAATTGTTGTCAATTTGAATTGATTAGCCCTGATTTTAGACCGTTTCTTAGTGAGGGAACGAGAAAATAAAACATATTTATAATTGTTCAATCAACCCTGATCCCAGTGTATGGGAATCAATAGCTATCAATCATCCGTTCAATCTGTTGCCCAATATAATCAAATCAAGGTCTGACATGTAAATTCAGCTTTGTAATTAAGCGAAATTAAAGTCGTCCAGAAAATTAATTAAAAACTCGTTCGTCAATTTTTCTTTCAATTGACAGATTTCATTATGTACTAATATGTTTGATTATTGGGCCGGTGCAAAATTGACTCAGGTTTTGAAAATTTGTTTTATTTTCGCAGGTTCTTGTCATGTAAACAAAGCCTCAAATCTAATTTATGTATTCTAATAAATACATTTAACTGTTGTTTTATACAAAACAATTTAGTTTATATTGAATTTTATAACAGTGAAGATCTACGAAATTAAATATGTCTAAAATAGAAATGTGTGGTGATTAGTGACCGTTAATCGATAATTATTCAGAAATCGTGAGAAGCGGTCTGGTGTGACGTAGGTTTCAGAAAAACATTTTCTTTATCGTGCCAACGTTTCGATCTTTATTGAGATCATCTTCAGGGCCTGGGATTTACAAACATTGT
>NW_019393158.1:0-5361 GCF_000648675.2 Cimex lectularius
AGTAGATAGGGACAGAGGGAATCTCGTTAATCCATTCATGCGCGTCACTAATTAGATGACGAGGCATTTGGCTAGTAACAATATTTATTGGAGCAAATTACACAATAGAAAAGAAAGCCATATACAATCTGACAATCTACAAATACAATTGATACAGAAGGCCGCTCTAGGCCTTGTTGGGCAAGCCCAGTTCCAAGAGGAACAAAAATATTTACAGTGAGTTGCTCAATCAAAAACACCATTTAAAACAAACAAAAATTCAAAAGGAAATTAACTAAAATCATAAAAAAAAAAAATTACACTATATAACCTAATACAAAGTCAAGGCAGTAAGATGCCAATTAATAGCCAAATAATACAATAAAAGTAAACTACACAAACATAAAATCAAAATAATTCTAACACTAAACAGGGGAATAAAGTTCTAAACTCCATCAGCATTGAATCGGGACCAATTCATGTGCGATCCGCGAAGCGCCCTCTCCGAAATCCAGCACAAGTGGAGATCCAGAAGCCCCATCCTTTTCAACCTTGCCGCAGAAGCCCCGAACCACACGCCTTTCCATGTTATTGTGACACCAACCACTTGAACAGGCGCAGAAGGCCCCATCCTCATCATCCGCCGAACCGCGAGAGCAAGCTCTTCCCCTGAATACTTTCTCTCTTTCCTACGATTGAGATCCTCCAATGACGCCAAACCGCTCACAATCTGAAAATCTAATAGATATACAGCACCATTACGATAGGCTACAATATCCGGCTTGAGAAACGAGTCACCCCTGGGTAACCTCGCCTCCCGAACAACAGTCCACCCTGCTCTCTGCAGAGCACCACAGAGTATGATCACACATGCATCATGACGCAAGCATCTCCCACCATGCGTCGCCGAACACACTTGCACCACATGTGCCAACGTCTCAGCGGCCGAGTGACACCGCCTACATATGTTAGACCGCAACATCCGCAGTGACCCTCGTGAAGTTCTCACCCTGGTAGGCAGCGATCCCGTCCACATCCTCATGAATTGGACATATTCACGTGACAACACAGCAGAATCACTCCTAAGCCAAAAGGTCGAAGCGGGAACATCCGATGAGCGCAGCAAGTCACGGCCGTCAACCATACCGTAAAGCCTGTCCGCCAACGCCTTCCTCACCTCATTCCTGGAACAGATAACCTGTTCATCCGTCTCAACACCCAAGCCCAATAAAGCCGCTCTAATCCTCCGCCTCCTCCACAACGGCACCCAGTGGGACAGCGAAGAGACTCCTAATCCCCCAAAACGCATGGCCGCATGAAAAAACGCATTGGGAGAGTCATGCGGAAGGTGAAGCCATTTCCTCAAATAACTCCTAATCACAACATCCCAGCCTCGAAGTCGTGCCGGAGCCACACCACCAAGCACGAGTGCATGATGAAACCTGGGCAGCACATAGTCCTTGAGGATCATCACCTTCTGCCGCGGCTTGAGCGGAGCAGCATCGACTCTAACCAAGAGTCGCTCAATCGGAGCATCACCAGGCAAGACTCCATCAAAACCAAAATCAACCCCAAGGTATCGGAAGGAGTCGAGAACAGTCAAAGGGCGCAAAGCAACCTCCCCAATATAAAAGCCAGTCTCTCCAGACACACCAATGAGCTTCTGCCTCCCAGAAGGCACAAGAGACAGCGACCTGCTCTTACTCGCATTCACTCGAAGTCCCAGATGGCCCAAGGATTCAACAGCCGACTGCAATAAAGTGTTCATACCCGCTCTCGATGTCGCACACAACACCAAATCATCGGCGTAGGCCATGGAGCCGACCAAGGAGCCATCCATGAAATACCCAATGTTCTTAGGCAGTCGATCCAACACAAAGTCCATTGCAATATTAAACAAGAGGGGTGACAGTGGATCCCCCTGCCTGACACCCCTCCTCACCAAAGTCCTATGTACACTGTTTCCCTTCCCAAAAACCACACCACTAACGGAATACACCCTCTCAATGTACTGAATAAACTCCGAGGGGAGGCCACGAGCCCTCAACAACGCAAACAGCGACTTGTGGCTGACCGAATCAAAGGCCTTGGCGATGTCAAGGACGGCGAGGTGCAACTCTCTTCGCTTAACGGTAGCACTTTTCAGAACCCTATTGAGAAGCACAACAGACTCCGCAACACCATCCCTTCCCGCCAAAAACCCCCTTTGAGACCCGTGAAAAGAAACCCCACGTGCAAACCTGTTCGCCAAAATTTTGTGCAGATGCCTCACCATCACAGACGCAACAGCTATAGGACGATAGTCAGACGGTAGCCGAGGAGACTCAGTCTTCGGTACCCAAGTAACCCTAACAGAGCACAACGGCAACGGCACGGAGGACTTAAAGAGAAACAAGTTAAATAGAGTCCTTTTGATACAAACAGGAACGCTAAACCACATCCGGGAAGTAACCCCATCAACCCCGGGGGCGGAACGCAGGTCAACGCTGGACGCCCGAATCTCATCATCAGGAAAGTCATCCATGAGGTCACCAAAGTCCTCCACACGATCAAATCTCAGATCAGCACCCGTCCATTCAACCGATTCTTCCTGAAAGACAGGCAACCAGTGCTCGGCCATATCATCCATGGAAACCCTACAACCGGACCGATCACCATCCAGAATGACGGAAACCGCCGCTCGCCGATCCCGACGCCAAAGCTCCTGGATATCCGCAAAAGCAGTCCGACGGTCCCTCCTCCTTCCAGAACAGAATACAGGACGCGTGTTAAGAGTGTTACGGCAAGGCGGTCCAAAGTCTTCTTCACCGATCGACGACAATTCTGGCGGGAAAGTGATTTCCACCCAAAGGCTAAAAACATCGTCAAAGCGTTGACCTGCCAAAGCCAGTCCAATCATCTCCTTCAGCATCAAAACGTTCCAAGACGGGTCACAGTTGTCAAGATCAGAATATGAAGATTGCAGCATGCACTCCCTTGCAGCCAAAGACGAAGAGCCACAAGCAGTCAAAGGACCAGAACTCACCACAAATTCCATCTCATCTTCCTCACGGGCCTCCCTAAGATAAACCGAATAGTCGTGTTTCCTACGTGCACCCTTAATACCATCGATAGTCCGTCCAGGAAACAACCTCACAAGTTCAGCCAATACTCCACGAACCCCACGCCGGATAAGATCCACTTCCTGCCTTGCCAAGAGCCGAAGCTCCTCATCACTCCAACGCTTTCTCGACCTCTCAAGATGAATCCTCCTGTTAAAAAATTCCGGATGAGCCCTCTTCGCATGGACACCAAGACCGGTAGCCGTACCAAACTCCCTAGGACACTCAGGACAAGGATACAGTCTACGCTCCATAGTCGGTATTGATCGCAGCCCATCGCAACAGCCTAGCATATTCAGGACACTCATCAGCCCCAGCAGCATGAGAACCATCCCGCCCAAAGTGCCTGCAGGTCGGACACACCTCAGAGACACCACCAGCACAAGCACTCCTCATGTGGCCTTCCTTCCCACAATGTCCACAAGCATTAGCTGCCAACTTACAAAGCCTCGAGGTGTGCCCATATCCCTGGCAGCGAAAGCATTTGACCACCGCCGAAAATTCATCAACTTGGCAGGAAAGCCATCCAATACATAGAGCACCCTTCTTCATCAAAATCCTGAACACCTCAGGAGCAGCCTCAACAACCCAAGCCCTAGTCCGGAGCTCCGCCCGACCCATCTTGAAAAGAAGTCGAAAAGCCGACACAAAATTCTCCTTAGTGTATCCTACCGTGAGTCGCACCGCATCCATCACATCATTCTCTGAAGAAGCAGCAGGAACCCCCCTAATGACCATCCTCGGCCGTCGCTTCCTTAGTTCCGACGCAGTGAAGCCCAATTTCTTCACCTTCTCCGACTCAGTGATCCTAGTACAATCCTCAGGCTTGGCGACGTCGATCACTAGACCCTTATCGTTTCTTCGCCGGACCCTGATGACTTCCCATCCTTCTTCACGAGGATTAATTGCACCTACCAGACGTTCCTCAGCGGCCTGCGCACTTTCAATGCCCAAATCTGATGCTGGGTGAAGAACCACAGCGTTCCTCCGGACCACACCACGAACACCAGGAACAACACCGACTCCCCTCTTAACAGCACCAGAATAAGACTCAGCCGAAACACCCTCACCAGGATCCACTATCATCCCTCGACCACCTCCCGAAACAAACGCAGACTCAACCAGCTTATCCAATTTTCCCTCGGAACGCACATCCCTTTCTACCGACTCCTCATGTACCCTAGACAGACATTCATAAACTCTATCCATATTGGCAACCACCTCACCAAGAATTTTACCACGACCAACTCCCTGCTCCTCGATCCTTGCAATGTCAGCTACCACAATCTTTCCAACCTCCCTGGTAATCCTTGGCACCATCTCCGCCATACTCCTAGACACTTCCTTCCTAACAGCCTCTTTCATATCATCACCAGTCACCTCTCCCTCACCAACCCTCTTCTCAATCCTCTCTATTCCTCTGGCCACAAACTCCACTCTATTACCTCGCTCCTCAACAGTTCTAGTCAACACATCCACCTTGTCCATAAGAACAGAATTCTCCTTCCTTAGCTCCTCAATCTCCCACTCAAAACCTATTCCTCTCTGCACCTTCCTTGATTTAGCAGACCTAACCAAACAAACAGACTCCTTGACCACATCAACCATTCGCCCAGTTCTGATCAGAAACCACCTTGCCGCAGAAGAGCCACAATTTTTCTTGTCGGAGACCCATTCATTGATCTCCGCCTCAATCGCCTTTACTCTAGCCAACAGGTCCAGTGCCTGATCGTCCTGCAAATCCTCCAAAATGGAGGGAGACGAGTGAGTCCTCTTCCTACCACCCATAGGTGTACCCCACAATGCCTCACCACTACCAATCAGCTCCTCAGGGGCCCGACTGCCACCAGCAGCCGCCATAATTAAACAATTTAAAAGTACAACTTACGTATGTCCAAGTCCAGCCAAAGTAATCCAAATACACAAGTCACTTCACTTCTAACACCTACACAACCGAAAAGTCCGAAAACACAACCACAAGCAGCCAAGTCCAAAACCAAAAGGGAGAGCACCAAAGTCCAGCAAGTAAGGCCAAAAGCCCGATGCACCAACCAACGCCAAGTCCAACGAGAAAGTCCAAAATCCAAGCCGAAGTCAATAATCAAAGCAAAGGAATCCACTAAACAAGCTGAAAACACGGAGCGAGAAAACAAGATGTTCACTGTACGAACGCCCGAGAGCAACTGAACCTTAAGAGAGTCATAGTTACTCCCGCCGTTTACCCGCGCTTTTTTGAATTTCTTCACGTTGACATTCAGAGCACTGGGCAGAAATCACATTG
>NW_019393159.1:0-5892 GCF_000648675.2 Cimex lectularius
CACACACACACACACACACACACACACACACACACACACACACACACACACACACACACACACACGGCTACAAAATGCAGCAGTAGCTGCAGTTATAAAATCAGATCGTGCCTTCAGTCAATCACCTGCGCTTCAATCTTCTGTGAGGGTTGAAATGAAGTGTTTGATCTGGACATGTTGTCAGGTAGTTTGTAGTGAAATTTATCGTAGTGTCGGAATGTAATGGGAGATCAGCCGTAAAGAACAAGTAAGTAAGGGAGTAAGTGTGCTTCCCTGGAGGACGCCGGCTAAAATGAGAAAAATAGAAGAGGCAGAGGTGCCTTGGGTTACTTGGACGTAATTTGTTAGGAAGGATTTGAGGATAAAGTAGTACTGCCTTTACGTTCAACAAGTCCTCGTGCCATACCCGATCATGGTTAAGATAACTAATATTAAATTAAAAAGTATTTGTGTACAGGGTGTCTTATATCAATGTGTTACTGACTTTACAGGTTTGTATATATTTACATCGTCTGCAAAAAAAAAAAGGTGCAAAGCAAGACTATAATTTATAGCAGTTTAAATCAATAAATAATTTAGAAAGGAGTCGGGATAAACGCCTCCCGGTGGAACCCCAGAGGTTGCTAAAAATTCAATAGACAGATAACTTCCACATTTGATTATTCTGCGATAAACTAATTTGTCCATCTTAACCTATCAGTATGTATTACATATTTACGAAGCTATGCTATAATTTGCAGAGGTTCAGAACCGTACAATCTTCTTGTCATGGCTTGTGTTTTTGTCAAATCAATCAGAATGGCTGGATTTGTAGTTGGGCGGTATTTCATAGTTTTATGTATCAGTCGATTTGGTTTTTTGCGTAAGATAACAAAATAATATAATAAACTCAGTAGGTTAGATTAGATATACCTATAAAAAGTTTTTTAAAAAAATATGTACAAATAACCCACTAAATATTTGACATGTTCGAAGTTCGTACCCTCGGAGCCAAGCAAAAAAGTATATTAAGAAATTTAAGTTCTATTTTAATTCACTAGTTTTCGTGGTCCGCTTGACCAATTAATATCTGTCAATTAATTAAGGTTTTTAGTTGAGATAAAAAAGTCAGTGTCACGAGCGGGATTCGAATGATCGAGGTCACGACAGCTCAAGTGGTAGAGCAGCGGCGTATCTAGCCTAAGATCGTGGGTTCGAATCCCGCTCGTCACACTGACTTTTTATCTCAACTAAAAACCTTAATTAATTGAAGTTATTTTAATGTTTGCCTTATTTTAACCAATTATTATGTAGTAACAACAAGTACCAAAATTATAATATATCAGTTGATTTATTTTTTCGTAGGATAAGAAAATTAGTATAAGTATTAGTATTAGTTTGCTACGTCTTTCGGTCGAAAATTTTGTATTTCAATATTTTCGATAGAGAACTATGTGTAAAATGTAATTTTGACGTAGTGACCAGTGACGTAGTTTAACATATATTAAATCTTGTTTTAAAAAAATTATAACATTTTTCACCTTCCAAATAATCCGTTTTTTGTGTGTTTTTTTTCGAAAATCACAAATATGATAACAACTGTGCAAAGACGCAACTGATCCACGGTTAATTAACTTCCCATAATTGCATGAACCGTAAATACACGGGAACCTTAGGTATACAATAAAATGTTTTAAGATTTTTTGTTGATTTCGTGCTTATTTTTCACACTTTTAATCACAGAAAACCACAGATCACAGAAAACCACAGATCACAAAATCACAGAAAGATTGTTGATGTACGCTCAAAGCATAGAAATGCAGCTTTCCGACGGTTTTAAATACGTGGATATGGAATAAAGTATTCATAAAAATTACGATTTCTTAAGTGGGGCAGCGGAAATCGAAAAACAATTGCCCCTGGACTGCCAAGTTCAAAAATGTCTACTTTCTGGCACTATAAGAATTCGTAGATAAGGGCTACAATGGGTGCTTAAAACCGTAAAAAAAATCCAAAAGCAGTTTTTTTTTACTTACTTTACTGGAAGCATCAATTAGTTTTCTTATCCTAGGGCAAAAATATATTTCAAAATAAATCGACTGATATATAATAAATAATTCTGAATAATTTTGAAATAAACAAAAATAATAATAAATAAATTTGAAATAAAATAATTTTTATAGGCTCCTAGAACCCATTGGCTAGTACGCACGGACAAAAGTCTAATATTTTTGAACCAAGTATGACCAAAAATGATTTTTACCAAATGTGTGTGAAAAACATATCATAGATATGTAACTATGATGTAATGAAGCCAGTCCGTGCCTATCCCTAACCCTAACAACACCTTACCTATTCTAACTAAAGAGAGAAACGCTGCTATTCAACGGTTGTAATTCCGTGGACATGGGAAAAAGACCAGAGTAGTCATGATTATTTTAGTGGAATTCCTGACATCGAAGAAAATAAAGAACCCCAGGCATTCATTCAAGAAATGTTTTTTTGTTTCTTTAAGGATATGAAACCATCATGTAATTCAACCAGTCCGTCCCTAACCTTCACCTTAACTCTACTTGACCCACGTTATTATCTTTCGAGAAAATGCTCGATATTTTGTCAACGAAATGCATCTCCATGCATGCCGCTCCAACTACTGCTGCTCAGTTCGCTCATGACACCATAAATCAAACTTTTTGAGTTTTATAATGTTTTTTGAAATGTCTTGAAACTGTGGGTGTATTTGCTGAGTCCTCTAACAGTTTGATAAGGATTTTTTCCTACTTCCACAAAAGAATGAGGATTGTCAATAAATGATGGAGCTCTTCTTAAGGGCAGGTTTTCCAATTCGGTATCAACAGCCGAAAACTTGGCAAATTAACGAGGAAAGTTGTTTGAATCAATGTTAATATTCGAAATTATAAATAAATAAAAAGTATATAAATGTGTGGTGATTAGTGACCGATAGTCGTATAAAGATGAGACGTGTATAATGAATTGAGCATATAATAAATATAAAATATAATGGTGGATTAATAACTTATTATTATAATCTAGAAACAAGTTGGCAGTAAACAAAACTTAAACTTCTAAGAATTTCTAAAATATATACAAGTTGTTTGGTCATTGAATTAACATACGTTAATTTATATTTTATAATTTAATTCAATTTTGTTTCGATGCAGTTCCGTACGAGAATTGCAGGTTGTCAAAATTATGCTTATGTAGAGGGAGCCTAGGTAGAATAGTGTTATGAAGTACAAATGTAAATTGAACGGTCTGAAGACAGCCAAACAGCAAACTTTAAGTAAGTAAATAAAGTATATGATGAAGCCCCAGAGAAACGTTGAGTAATCAAGGAGATTTAGATTGGAACGTTCTTCTCAAACATGGAAGCTATTGTGTGTATTCGCTCTTCACTACTTTACGTGCAACTTTACAGAGCCAAGCGTACGTGCAAAAGCATTAACAACAATTTTCCAATTCGCATTTCATATAAATGGGGAACATTTCTTTTGAAACTGATGACCTCCTTTAAAATATGGGTTTCCATTTTCCATTTCTATGTGTCCTCATATGATATATTGTTTTTAGTGTTTTGCATCTGATTTATTAAATAGATATTTAAATGTGATCCATTTAACTTCTGCCTATAAGTGTCATATTAAATAAGATCTTTCATAGTCCTTGTATAATTTTTCAAGTTGCAATTGTTATATATTTTTTAATGTTTTATTCTTAACTCACGCATTGATTCTAGAGTGCCCTCTCGACACGACACGCAAGACAGTTACACAGAAGACAAACACTTTGAGCCTGAAGATGATCTCAATAAAGATCGAAACGTTAGCACGATAAAGAAAATGTTTTTCTGAAACCTACATCACACCAGACCGCATCTCACGATTTCTAAATAAACATTTCGTAATGACACAGATGTCAAAAATTACTCCAAAAATATGTTAGATTCTTTACAAAGAAAAAAAACCTTAATAGTAGGATGAAAAGCATTCTCCAGAGAGAAAAATAGCAAAGTACTGTGGTTCGAATTCAGTTCAACGACATTCGAACTCGGGACCCTTTCGAGTTATGAGTCTGCGTGCTAAAGAAAATAACTTATTCTACATACTGTTTAGTTAATTAATATTACAACATATGTTAATCTTGTAGAGTAAATTATGTTTTATTATAGTTTTTTGTTCATTTCTCTCGGCATTTGTTCAAGTGAGCCGAATTTCTTATCTCCACTGAATGGCAAGCCAACAATATCACGGATCGCCCATGGGGAAGATGGAAAAATCGAAGATTTTCCTTATGTCGTCAGACTCTACCATCCGAAAGTTGTGTGCACCGGTGCAATCATCAGTGCTTCTTGGGTTTTGACCGCAGCGCACTGCATTATAGATGGGTTCATATATAAGGTCCAACGATGACGACAATTTAAATTAAACCAATTAGCATAAAACGTTTTGTAGGTACAAGCAGGCTTTGATGATAACAGTTCTACCACCGTTCAAACACGAATGCCTATTAAGTCAATTCGACATGAATTATACAACGGTTTAGTTTCTGGTTACGACATGGCCCTCATCCAGGTACAGATCGTTTGTAAGTTTGCGTCACTTTTAGTCGATTGTATGAAAATCCTCGTCCATGATAACAACGATGGGATCATATTTTTGTAAAATTAGGCAAAGTTTCTATTAATCTTAATGTTTTCGGTAAAAAATAGATTGCTATTGATTGTTTTGAGTTGTAGACACAATTTATTTGTCCAAACACGAACACGGCTGGAAAACCTCTGATTCAACTTTCAATTAATTAAGGTTTTTAGTTGAGATAAAAAAGTCAGTGTCACGAGCGGGATTCGAACCCACGATCTTCGGCTAAATACGCCGCTGCTCTTCCACTTGAGCTATCGTGACCTCGATCCACTCGGACACTAACTTCCCATCTCAACCCTACCTTTTGAATTTTCCCTCCTTTTTGCCATTTTTCACTGACTTTATCTCAACTAAAAACCTTAATTAATTGAAAGATATTAATTGGTCAAGCGGACCACGAAACTAGTGAATTTGACGATACTAATGACTCCGGATATTTAATACTCGCCCTTCCCACTCACATTTTTTCGGCTTAGAATTCGTTAATCCATAAGGACGTAAAAGAATTCAGTATTATTGTTCTGTTCCAGTGTGAGATGCAGGAAAATATTTTTTTTCTACCATGGAATTATTTTGTAGTTTGTTTTCGATAACATTCCTTCTATTTATCCTCGCAGTTTTGATCTCTCAGACGCGTTTCTGCTCCTCACCCATCTTCAGTTGTGAATAATTGGGTGTTAACACTTCACATTTTCTGTGATTCATTCTCCCGAATTGAAGTCGGCGAGAAGTCAAAGCACGTTTGGGCCGAAACTGTTGGTTCATCTCACCTCATACTCTCAATAATTATTTTGCCAATATAACTTAAACACTTCAATCCAATTTAAACAATTGTCGGTTGGAATTACGAATTGGCGTCTCAGGGACCGAAGTAACGATATCTCAAGTGGTAGAGCACCTGGGTTCGTGGGTTCAAGTTCCGCTCGTGAAACTAATTTTGCATCTCAACCTTCTTTCTCTACACACTTCTTTCCAAAAAATTAAATACATATAATCAAACTGGTTACGATAACTTTTTTCCATTTGTTTATTTATTTTTAATTAAAATGCAACAAGAAAAAATTATGTTATTTACAATGGTATACATGTACATACGCAATAATATGCACGTTAGAATGTCATAATTGATTTGAACGGCCACCAATCCAATGAAAGTGGCCGTAATTGGCCATTATGGCGTGAAATCAACAGCAATCCCGCAGTAGTCGCAGCTACACACACACACACACACACACACACACACACACACACA
>NW_019393160.1:0-5406 GCF_000648675.2 Cimex lectularius
AGAGAGAGAGAGAGAGACAGACAGACAGACAGACAGACAGACAGACAGACAGAGAGAAAGACGAAGCATGAAGATGAAGATGAAGACGAAAGTTGAAGCAAAAAGATATAAATAAGAAAAAGATATAAAAGCGTCTGAGGAGATAAATACAAAGGCCTGTCAGTTTGTACAGGGGTAATAAGAAAGAGAGACAGATAGATAGATAAATTAACAGATACAGAGATAGAGAAAGTGGCTGAGCGAAAGACAGGAAGATGAAGGGACAGAGATAGGGAAAAATAGGTGTTGTGTCAGTGTGTATTGGCTAAATAGAGAGAAGTAAAAGAGACAGATTAATAGAGTGAAAGGGAGAAAAAGAGAGAATGGTAAGAATGAGAAATAAAAAGGTGATAGAGTTAACAATATATCAGCAAAACAAGAGTATGTGAGAGAAAGAAGTAATAAAGATCTTTAATAATATATAGATAATAAAGATAGATAGATAATAAAAATTTGTAACGATTAATTCTTGGGAACATTGTTAGTCTCCCCTTCACAACGTTGATCAATCCTTCAAATCTTCATTAATACATAAGTAATAAAGGTAGATGGAGAATAAACATTTGTAATAATTCTTGGTGAACTTTCTGAGTCTATCCTTCAAAAAGCGGAGAAAATCCTTCCTAGTGTAAAATCCTTTCTGGATTTAAGGGTTTAGTCAAATCAAAACGTAATGGAATTAAAGAAAAATTCTCATAATATTTTTATTTATTAAAAAAAAAAAAAGATAAATTTGATTTAAAACCCAACTCTAATCTTAAAACGAAATATTCCCCTTCGAAGGCAAAATCCTTGAATAAAACAGAGCGTTACTTCCCCGAATTATATAATTTTTTTAAATGGAATAAAAAGTGAAAATACACATACAAAATTAAAAGAGCTATACAAAATAACTAATATGTTGAAATAAATCATGTTAAATTGTTTCACAGCCAATGCCAAATGAGTAACAAACGTTCACTTAAAACAAAATATTAATGAAACAAATTCATTCACCATATAACGATATATAATTTTTTTATAGACCTGACCTGAGGTGACTGCTTGTTCTTGTGTCCTCTTCCACCTTAAAATCATATTACCACTATTTACAACGTTAACCTTTTTATGTTTTATTATCTGGGATTTAAAAAAAACGTAATTGTATTTTCCTTGTACATTTCTGCCAGCGCGTGACAATATGGTTAATTTTTTCAATTATTACACGAACGACTCATTTTCAATTGCTTTAAAAATTAAATTTACGAGAATAGTGTCTCCACACCGACTATAAGTCCTTTCACCATCCAGAGGTTGGCGGTTTGCCTTCAAGAAAATTGATTGAGTCTGCCTTCCATGCAATTGCGGATGAGGTTTAGCAGTCCCACGGAGGCGTCGCGTTTTATTGTGAGTTATGTCCTGGAAAAGGAACTCTACCGAATATCCATCTGGAGCATAGTCGGCGTATAAATCTCGAACGACGACTACACTTAAGCTGATTTACTCTCCACCGGCTGAGTTCGTGTTCCACTGACTAGACCCATACAAAGACATCATGAAAAACCCAACCCAAACCTCCATCCACCAAAAAAGTTTAAAATGCCCCTTGCCTATTATGAGGCTCTCCACTTTTCCAATAACAACTTGTTCATTAGAAATAGACTTAAGGGAATTCTTAATAAATGAGTTAATAAACATTTTTCAAAATCTAATTTTAGTCTAATTAAATGAATATAAATATTTATTTGGAGATTTTTTTTAAATAAATTATTTTTGGTGTATTAATTTCATTGTTAGTTACAACCATTTGTAAGGAAAGTAGGTCAAAGAAATGTTAAAACTTGGCCTAATTATCAGATTCGTAATTTGAGAATTATAAAATCCTTAGATACCGGCCTTCGCGGAAATCGGTGTAAATTAATTTATTAATTGATAATTTCGACGACCTTGTTTCTGAAAAGCTACTGGACCGATTTTCAATTTTCAAATGCATTTTATATGTGTGTGATACTTGATATAAATAAATATATATAATGTACTAATAAGTGCTACAATAAGACTCTGGATGTAACTGTAAATTCGCTTCTTAAAATTATTTTACGTAAACCATATAGATAAAATACGAAAAAATTATAAACTGAATTTAAAGTAATGAATCTATACCAAATCTTTCTTTAATGATCATGTTTGTACACACATAAAAAATCGTGTAACTAGTTACATTACTACACAAGACACAATTCATTGGCTAATTCATATTTTTACAATGTAAAAACTACGCAATATTGTAATTTTTCATTGAAAATGACACTTTTTTTTTTAAAGAGAAGATCATTATTTCAAATTTCAAAAACTACAAAGAGGGCAAAAAATGTATAATTTCAACAATTTTAAAATGTAGTTATTAAGATATTGTAAAGCCAAAATTTAATAATTTTATTGGTTGGTTTTTCATGCTACACGTTTATTCTGTATTACGTTTTTCTATTTTTCATTATGCTTTCGTAAAGATATATTCTGTTTATTTCTTTGATGATCTCCAAAAACTCCTGCTGTCCAGTACAAGAGCTTCGCTTTTTGGCAGTAGGCTGGGGTATACGAAAATATTATTATTTCCATTAGGTTTCGTGGTCCGATTGACCAAATAATATCTTTCATTTAAGTAATCTTAATGTAAGGTATGGGTTGATATAAAAAAAGTCAGTGACAAGAGCGGGATTCGAACCTTCGGCTAAATACGCCGCTGCTCTATCACTTGAGCTATCGTGACTTCGATCCACTCGGACACTAACGATATACCTTACATAAAGATTAATTAATTGAAGGATGTTATTTGGTCAATTGGACCACGAAACCTAATGTTAAATGAAGTATATCGCCACTAAAGCTCTCCGTGGCCATTTCATTTGTCGCCGAGAATTGAATAGATTACACGACATTTAAAAAATGGCAAAAAGGAGAAAAAAATCGAAAGGCGAGGTTGAGATGGAGAGTTGGTGTCCGAGTGGATCGAAGTCACGATAGCTCAAGTGGTTAGAGCAGCGGTGTATTTAACCGAAGGTTCGAATCCCGCTCGTGACACTGACTTTTTTATCTCAATCCCACCTTCCGAATTTTCCCTCCTTTTTGCCATTTTTCAAATGATGTGTAATATATTCGATTCTCGGCGACAAATGAAATGGCCACGGAGAGCTTTAGTTTTGACATACTTCATTTTACTTATTAAATTCATTAGAGTTCGTCAAAAAGGAAAGAAAATTCGAAAGGTGGGGTTGAGATGGGAAGTTGGTGTCCGAGAGGATCGAAGTCAGGATAGCTCAAGTGTAATGCAGTGACGTATTTAGCCGAAGTTCGTGTGTTCGAATCCCGCTCGTGACGATGACATGTTTATGTCAACCCATACCTTACATAAAGACATTAATTGAAAGATCTTTTTTTAATACGACAAAACGACAAAAAGAAATTCACGTAAAAGAATGCGATGCACGTTTTGATCCAATTGTTCAATCCTTAAATTATGCTTACGCAGTGTTTAAGTTTGGAGGTTAGTAAGTACCGTAAACTCTTTATAAGATTCCTTCGTTTAAAAGAACAAAAAAAGGTCGACAATAACTACAGACATTCCATTACAGAACGGTTTGTTTCTATTTGACCTGGAATGGTTTTTGTAAACGACAACTGAGAGGTTGTGTCAAATTCATTTACTGGATAAAACATTCAAAAGAGCTTTGTTAAGCACATCCTTTTAAAAGAAGCTGATCCTCGGTTTTCCAATAGAATTGAACAAGTAATGATCTCCCTTCATTCCGTCGGCCAAATGCTGTCCCGTCAGATAGTGAATTTTTTCTCCCCTCAAGCGACAAGTAAAGCCGACAGCCTTTGCCCCCCGGCAGTGACACCTGTCATGCGATATCTGCCTTTATTTTCATTGAGACAACCAATACCTTCTGTAATTCCGTAAATGATATCGCGAGGTGCCTTTGAATTATTTCCGTCTCGTCTTTACCAGGCGATAACGGTTCAAAACAGAAGAGGCCTTTTTCTCACTCGGCCTGCTGATATTTTCACTTTTATCTCGAGAAAGAAACTTTCTTGGATGTTTACGCCCTTCCCTCACTTGTTGCTCTATTCCTTCCGTCAATTATTTATACTATACATACTCTATTGTGTATTTTATTACAATGAATTTGATCCAATATACTTGCTACAACATTTACAATATGTTCACCTGAATGCGTCCCAAATCATATCTGTACATAATTAAATTTTTAAAAATTAAAAATACATTATTCAATATATTATTTAAAAACAATATATATCTTGAGAAACTCAACATAAATTTTTTTAGTGTAAATCGATCTAGTTAAATGACAAAGGCAAGTAATTCACATTTCCATGAAAATGATTTGATTTATATCAATAAAAACTTCGATTATTGCTACAATGTTAATTTTAAATATAGCTTATTCACCAAAATTTAACCGTAATAAGTTATATTTTAAAAACAAATAAAAAAATATATTTTTAAATCTTTAGTTTCCTAAAGCAAGATTAGTAATAGTCACTTACCAAAACAAAATTTTATTCGTGTAAAAAACAGAATGTCTAAATATATCTTATGCAACTCCTTTGAATTAATTTGAAAACTAAAATGTTTGTCAGAGACACAGCCTTTAGAAGTAAACAATTCACAAAACCAAAATATCACGACAGCAATACTTCTTATTTTGGAGAAGATATATTATTTGTCTAATCTGTCGAATGGATTTTTTCCCCCTGTGTATTTATATATTTATAACTGGATAACATTACTGGTGCAAACCGGTGGAAATCACGATTCTCTTTCAATTGTGTTGAAGGATCAAATTAGAATGCAGTCAATGCACCAGATCTGTGGTTGAAACTTTACGATTTGAACACGGACAATTAGTTCGTAAAGGCAATAAATATTTAAGAGATCGGGCATCTTATCATATCAAGAGGGTGGTGAGCAATCTACCGAGAGATTATAAGGGAGAGTCAGTGTATGTTGGCTAGTTAATAAGAGCCTCTCCAGCTGTTATGACTACAAATGTCCAGTTTCATGGAACATTTAAGAATGAAGGATACATAGGTAAAAAATTTAGATCGTATGTGGATAGATAGATAAATAGAGAAGGGGATAAATAAACAGGTAAACGCATAAGCGTGTATTAAAGTGATAATTAGAATAATGAAACAGAGAGATTGAGAAAGAGATTGAGAGGAAGAGGAGAAATAAAAACGTAAACGTGTCAGATTATATTGAATAAATGATGAGAGAGAGAGAGAGAGAGATGAATAGAAATATAGTTGGATATACAGACAAAGAGATAAAAAGAACGAGAGAGAGAGAGAGAGAGAGAGAGA
>NW_019393161.1:0-5484 GCF_000648675.2 Cimex lectularius
GTCTGTAGAGGAGGAGGGGTCCCGGTCTCTGTGATGATCTGGTCTACCTCCATCTCAGCAGTATTTTCGGAGGTAATCTCCGTGGGTGGAGGCGTCGCTGTAGGGACCTGCTCCGTTTGAATGGATGGGGGGGGGGTGATTGGGGTGGAGGTGTGAGATTTCTCTCGTTTTGTAGCCTCCTCCCCCCTCCCTTTTTCAGGCCCCTAACAGGGATCCTTCCGAAACGAAAGTTGAGGGTATGTCCTCTTGACATTATCGTTTTTGCTGAGATGGAGGTAGACCAGATCATCACAGAGACCGGGACCCCTCCTCCTCTACAGACGGAGCGAAGAGTGCTCACTGAGGAGGAGCTATTGGGAGAGGAGACACCTCCTCCTCCCCCAAAAGAATAACCAACATGAAAGAAATGAGAATGGCTCTGGTGAACATCCACCACGCTAAAGCTGTCTCGGCAGTAATAGCTAGGATGTTCACTGCACAACATCTATGGGCAGTTCTCATCCAGGAACCCTGGCAGTGGAAAGGACAAATTAGAGGTTTGTCCTGCAAAGAGGGTAAGACTGTATGGGATTCCAGACAGGAAAATCCCCGTGCATGTATATTGATTAGTGTTACGGCCAATGCCGTATAAGAAAAAAAAAAAATAATTAAAAAATAAATGAAACGTTAGTAAAATAAATTTAAGAAAAAGTCTAAATTAAAATAAAATAAGGGAGAAATTCATAGGGGACTTACCACCTTCCTTCAGATGCCGGCTGCACGAAGTGTAGGGAGCTCGGGCCCGATTCCTCTGACTTCGTCGCAGTATATCCGATGAATTCAGGTGGAAGATATCGATGTAGCAGTACAGGGTGTTTTTTGGTGATTCGCGTTATTTTGAATCTTTTTTAATTAATAAAGGAGAGAAACATATGAGATTAAGAGAGGCGGAAGGACACTTTCTTTCGTAAGAGTAGAGCAGGACTGGTGTTGCAAGGAGCGTGGGAGTAGGATTAGGGATTACACTAATCCAAAACAAAGTATATTTAAAATGAGATGGCTGGCGCCAACATTCCGCCCACCTAATTTTTACAAAATTAAAAGAATCTATGTCTGATGAAATAAGAGAAAAAAAAGCGAACTTCGAAGAAAGAGAAAAACAAAGAGAAACCTCTACATAAAAAAACAAAAAACAAAAAAACAAAAAAAAACAATGCAAAGGACCTTTCCAAAACTATAATACAGCTATGTACAGCGAAGTAGGGTGATCATTCAGAAGAAGGGAGAGAAATCAATGCTCGTACGGGTCGGACATAATAACCGGCAGACGTACGAACAGTTGCTACGCGGGTTACTCCATCAGCGCCAGGGTGAACCTCCTGAACTCGACCGATGGGCCATGATAGAGGGGACGTCCCTACTCCTCGCAAGAAAACTACATCACCAACTCTTAGCGAAGGGGACGACCGATGCCACTTTTTCCTCTGAATCAACGTATTCAAATATTCGTTGGACCAGCGGCGCGAAAACACTTGGAGAAGTTGCCTTAGATGATGCCATCGGGAAATAGGGCGAAATTCGTCAGTCATGTGCCGCTCCGGAGTCGAGAGGGGAGTTGTAGTGAGCAAAAAATGGGCGGGACTCAGATAGTCTGGATCATCTCCAACCCCGGGCACAGTGGAGCAGAGGGGGCGACTATTTAGAACCGCTTCAATTCTAGCAAAGAGAGTACTGTACTCCTCAAAAGTCTGGGCCCTATCACCAACAAGACGATATAAAAGCTTTTTGGCGGACTTGACCACGGCTTCCCAGAGACCGCCGAAATGAGGAGCAGCAGGAGGGTTAAAATGCCACTGAATGTTTTTTTGGGAAGCGTGTGTGAAGATGGCCTTTTTGTTGTCTTCTAGAAATGAGCAGACTTCCTTGAGAGAGCGTGCGGCTCCGCAGTAGTTTCTTGTCGTCGATGCCCAGGATCATGACAATCCCAGGCCCCTCCGCTTTCACTGAGTGGACTTTCCATTCCTCAGCGCAGATTCCATCATTCTGCGCTTTCACCAGCGCTAAGGTTCTCTGTTCTTCTCCTAGTTTTGTCCTAGGGAAGAACACTGCTATCGAGTGAGGTTTGGGAACATCCTCCCCAACTCTCACTGTTAGTTTCTTTTCTTTGTTTAGCTCCAGTTTGGGAGCTATTTCCTGTAGCCATTGTACAGTTTTGCCATCTTGACAGTCTAGGACCATCATTCCTGGCCTGAAGTGTATGCCTTCAAACTGTATTTTAGCTTCCCATCCTTTTAGAATTTCTTCTATGAGGGTTTCCTCTAGATGGGTCAACTCTTCCGTTGTTAAAGTTACCAGAGGGTATTCCTCTGGTAGCAAAGCCACTCTTATGATCTTTGCTGCTCCAGCGTAACTAACGCTAGGAGCAGCCTCTCTGGCTTTAGACAGTGCCTGAGGAGTGGAGGGCTTAGCTTTCTTGTCCTTTCTCAGTTCCTTGGGGGTAAGAGATTGCTCTCTTGCCCTCTTACTGGATGGTTGTGCCTCCAGTTTCTCTTGTTGGATTTTAGCCTTCCTTTCGTCGGCTAATTTCCTTGCTTCTTCGGGTGTTTTCCCCGATTTTATAGCCCTCAGGTACCATATGGTCATAGCACCGCTAAGACCTTTCCTGAGAGGGTCGTCTTTTCCGCCTGGTTCTCCCAGCTTTGGTAGTTCGGCGGAGGCTTTTTTCTTACCTTTTGGTTTCCCAAGAGGAGGTCTGTGTCTTCTAGTGTCGCTACTTGAAGGTAGTGAACCTTTCGTTTGAGTGGTGTTTAATTTCCCACGTAGCGACTGAAATTTATCTTTAGAAGGGAGAGGTAGTCTCTCCTTTGCTTCTGAGGACTGAGTGTCCATCTGGGGGTTGATTCCCAGATTACTGATTGGGTTTGGAGCAGTGGAGTGCTGCTCTGGGTTATGTTTTTCATTTACTTTGCTCATTGAAATCCCACGAGTAGCTAGGGAACTATAAGGTCCACTCTAGGCTAAATATTCTCTGATGTCGCCCGGTGTCAGAGAGGCTCCGTTCAAGACAGCCACATTAACCCCGGCTGCCAGTGAATCACTCGGCACGGAACGCATGACACCTTTGATTGGGGCGGATGCTGTTTTCTGTCTAGCCCAAGACTCTTTTTAGGGGGCTGATAGGATAGAGGGAGAGGGGTTGGTGATAGGAGTCTATTTAGTGAGGAGTGGTTAGGAAAGTGAGTACCTCACTTGGGGATAGGACACCAGGGCCCCTTTAGCCTTTTCGCACCGTACCATGCCGTGGGGATCAGTGTGAATCCCCCCGTCAGGACGGCGACGAACGTTTCCCGGGGTTCACTACTTGGAAGCGGGGTTGGTCTTTGAACCCCATNATATATAATAAGTTAAATAATTTCTTTTGCCGAATCCGTTTTTAAAAAGCTTTTATTGAAGAAATTAAAATAGTACAGATATACATTCAGTTTCTTTTAATTTACTAACCCTAAATCAAATTTCTCCGATATGCCTTCGGGAAAATCTAACTTAAGACACCTAGTTGGTAAATAAAAATGATTATCAAATTTCTGGATTGCAAGAGAGTGCTGATGACAATTCTAGGAGCAACACCTGCGTCCTAACATTGTCATCACCATCACCTTATTTATTGAATAAAATAGTTATACTCGTATATAATTTTTCCCCTCTTAGATAAAGCTTCCCTGGAAGCTCGTGGAAGAGAAAAATAACAACTATAAAAATTCGAACACCTTTGAGATTTACATCGGTGATCTTATCGTAAGTTAACGTATTATTTTACATTCACTAGTTTTCGTGGTCCGCTTGACCAATTAATATCTTCAATTAATTAAGGTTTTTAGTTGAGGTCACGATAGCTCAAGTGGTAGAGCAGAGGCATATCATGGCGAAGATCGTGGGTTCGAATCCCGCTTGTGACACTGACTTTTTTATCTCAACTAAAAATCTTAATTAATTGAAAGGTATTTTACATTTGAAATGAACCAAACTTGTAGTTACTTAAGGCGAACATGCTTGTCTTATAACTACGCAAAATGAAAGTGATTACGGTTAATATGATGGGTAGAATTATATACAGAAGGATTGTCCAGAGGGTGGGATTAACATGTTTGGCTGGAGTTTCTTGAATGTTGTAGGTGAAGGTTGGTATGTCCATTTCCAATTTTCGTAGATGTACGGCGATGTTCATGTTCTTCATCTTTTCCATTGGGAACAAGCCACTCAACCAGTGAGGTCGTCCAGAAGTGCGGATCGGTAGGTTAACCTCCTTGTTTTCCCGTAGAAAAGTTTGCTGTCTTCTGCATCTATTAGCAACAAAACTTTCAATTTATGCGTTTCCAGGCAACTTGAAGTTTCTGTTTTCAGTGTCAGGTTTCGAAAAAATTGCTAAATATTGGTTGATTTTTGGAATTGGTTAAAATAAATTGGTGGCTATTTTGATGTCACCAATCTGACAATGTTCCATGTTTTCATGAAGTAATATGTTCTCGCCGCAAGATTTAGTTTGATGAACCTCCTTCTCGGTGGACCAAAGGTAAACTCAGTTGTTTTCAGGGCACAGCCTTTTCATTGGCTGAATAATCGAATTGTCCCTTGACTTCAGGAAGTATTTATATTCTGCCAAGTTTGATACGTTACTATTTTCAATCACTTGAGCTACAGGACCTTTTATCTCATTTCTTAAACATGAAAGCAGGTATACATTTTGAAAATTATTTGGGTGGTTAGTATCTACAATGTGTTAACTAATTTTTGCGATATTTCTATGAATCGCATGAAGTTAATGTCGTTGTCCGGGTGTAAAGTCCACATGCTCTGAACTCTTCACCGATTGTTGATTGTCCAATTGTCGATTAACCGTTGAAACGGAAAGTAAATCGATATTCATTCAATAACTTTTGACAATGTCCAACAGTTAAATAATGTCTTTTGCCGAATCCGTTTTTTAAAAACTTTTATTCAAGAAATTACAAAATAGTACTGACATAAATTCAGTTTCTTTTAATTTATTGAATATAAATCAAATTTCTCCGATATGCCTTCGGGAAAATCTAACTTACGACTACCTAATTGGTTAATAAAAATGATTATAAAATCTCTGGAGTGCGAGAGAGTGCTGATGACAATTCTAGGAGCAACACCTGCATCCTACCATTGTCATCACCTTATTTATTTAATAAAATAGTTATACTGTTATATAACTTATATATATATATATATATATATATATATATGTGTGTGTGTTACGTACTCGCTAGACCCTTATCTGTTGCAACCCTTCACATTCCTCCCTTATCATACCTACACTTGTTCACTTCCAAGAAACCCCTCCTTCATTACATCCCCAAGTCTTTGCTAATATTAATATTTTTAATTGAATCCACCTCGGGCTTTCATCGAGTATAGACCGAAGATTCCCTAATTGGAAGTGGTTATTCCAGTTTTGTATTTGCTTGCTGTGTAATAAAT
>NW_019393162.1:0-5277 GCF_000648675.2 Cimex lectularius
GAAACCTAAGTTCTCCGTACCGTGAAGGTTGGTTCTTTCATTTTTGACATTTCGGGCTCATTAGCCCCAATGACAAAAATTTCAATTGTAATCACGGGTAGAGAGAAGTGAATGACCGAGTGACAAAATTATATACACACCCCTAATTGTTATGATTTTTTAATGTAATGGGTTTGTACTACAAATATTTATTCAAAACACATGAAATAAATATTTTTCTTCATTAAACTTCAATTTTTCAGTAAATAAGAGAAAAAATTATTAAAATACTAAAATTAAATGATTTTTTCTGCGGCAAAATTATAGACACATGGGATAAAATCAATTTAAAACAAGGTTATATTATTTTGTGGCATTACCACTCAGTTTTATTATTTCCAGTAATCTATCTGGAATGGTTTTGTACAAATTTTGAATAAAATCTTGAGGCAAATTATTCCAGGCAGTTGTGACAGCTGTTTTAAGTTCGTCGACAGAGTTGTATTGCTTACAGTCTTGATATACCATCCTCGATAATTTTCCCCATACATTTTCTATAATGTTCCAGTCTGGTGAGAGTGCAGGCCATTCATGTTTTTCAATGCTGTTCTGTGAAAACTATTCTTTAACAATTTTTGCATTGTGTAGGGGTGCGAAGTCCTGCTGGAATATTGAGTACCTTCGCATAAATCGCCGAAACTAGTTTTTTCTTTGTCCAGTAATTTCTTGTAATATTCCGAATTGACTTTTTTTGGAAGAAAACAAAGGTTCCCTTTTTTATTTCACCCAATACACCCCCAAATCTTCAAAGATCCACCACCCATTTGGCGCTGTGACAAAAATTTTTCTTCTTTAGTTAGATCATGAAAGTAGTATGCGTATCCGTCCGGGCCGTCCAAGTTGAATTTTTTTCGTCAGAAAAAATAACTTTTCACTCATAATCTTCATTTTTCAAAATGTGGTTTTCAGCAAATTTGACACGGGCTAGTTTGTGGTGGGGTTTCAGAGCTGGTTTGCGTTTTCAGTTTTCTTCGGAGTATGTTTTCAGTTTTTTTAAGGAAACTCCGAACAGAAACTTCAACACCTGCCTTCTCTGCGATGGCTTTTGCAGTCGAAAAGCTGTTTGAAGCAATGCGCAGAATGTGCGATTTGTCTCTTCTGGTCAAGGAAGGAGGTCTTCCAGAGCTATGCCCTCTTCCGTAGTCTTCACCTAGTCGTATTATCTTCGATACCGATGAAAAAATTCGGTTTATGCGTCGTGTAATATCTCGGCAGCTCATTCCATCTTCATTGAGCAAGTGAATCAACCGGCGCTCCTCATCAGAAATTCTTCTTCCTTTGGGCATTTTAAAATTTTACTTTGAATTGCTCCAAATGAACTCACAGAAATCACTTTACTAAGGCACGGCACAGTGAATACTGAATAAACCTTTGGAGTTATAAAATAAACGTAAACAAAATGTGTGTCTATAATTCTGTCGCAGCTAAATCAAAACAATACTGTTTATTGAGATGTATAAGATTATGAGATCAAGCCATTTCCAGAGTTAATTTTCTTTTAATATCATAAACAATATTCTAATGGCAAAAGAAATCATTTTTGACTGTTGAAATCGTGATTTTGTAATGTGTCTATAATTTTGTCACTCGGTTGTACTTCGATCCACTCTTGACTTCGATTATAATAAAAAGTGGTTTACAAAAACAATGGGTATTAAAAAATAATTATATTTAATTATGACCCCGGATGATATAAAAGAAGAATCTATTTTGATCACATTTGTTTTTTGTACAACACCCGTTAAAATAGATACATATAGGCCATCGTTCATGTTAGTAATTAGTTTTAAGGGGTAGCACTAACTTTCAGATAAAAACAAAATATATATATTTTTTAAATTAATATGCATTTTATTTTTTACAGAATGAAACTGGCCCTATGAAATTCAGAGATTTTGAAGTGGTTCAAATAACGTTTTGAAAGGAATCCAGTGTTCTTAGGTGTATCCGTGTTGATTAACTTGCAACTCGCCTTCCTTTGCTGTTTGAACATCCTCGTCTTTTATATTCTGTTTCAAAACCCGACCTTCCAAACGAAAAGATCGTCTAATGACGACAACAGAAAAGAGTGATCTGTGTGTAATGTTTTTATGACAACGGGAAAAATTCTAGCTCGGTTAGGAAATCATATTCTTCGATAATTTTGTTTGTTTTAAAATTTCGACACGTTTTTCTCCAAAACTTTTCATCATAATAAAGCTAATATTTTTTTACAGCAATAACAGGCAAATAATCGTATGGGGCCATTTTTCTATTTAAAAAAAACCCTAAAAGTTGAAAAAAAAATTCTAAGTAAAAAATTTATAAATTTTGCCACAAATATAGGCTGTTTCCAAAAAATTCCGATTCAGTGATTTTTTAAACTCTAACGCATAGAATAGGAAAAAAACGAAACCAATCAAAACGGTTTAAATAGACCAAACAGATTTTGAAAAAATGGTACCGAAAAACAGTACGCTTCCTCGTTTGGCTTCTCCTGAAAAGTAGTCTTTTTTCACTTTTCGGTAAGCTTTTCTCTAAACTTTTCAATCACAATAAAACGTTGCTTTTGTACAAAAATAATTGCCAAATAATCTTCGCAGGTCATGCTTTCAAAGAATAACACCGGAGGAGAGATAAAAAATATTAAAAAGAAAAAACGTGAGGCTTTGTCATATATATATATATATATTTTGTTAAAAAGAAAAGTTATGATCTTGTCCTAGCTTTAAGCCTCAAACACACTTTCCCGATGCTACGCCATGCGACCCTACCGGATGCTACCCGACGCCTTGCCACGTTTTGGTGGAGTGTGCACATCTATCCGACACACGCACACGTCGCGTACAGTCCACAGCGTTTATCACAATAATCACTATCACAATCGCAACGCATCTTTTGTTCTTAATGCACTGTTTTGAGCAAAACCTTGTAATAAATTGTTTGTTAAACTTAATTGTTTTAAATAAAGTTACTCCTAACCATCATAATTAAACAATGTTTATAAAAACTTATGCATTTTTGATCTCGTTTAATTTGGTTTACATTAAAATAACATGTTGTAATTAATATAACGACAAAATTACATGTACTTAGTTTGAAATAAACTACAAAAAATATGAGTGACCTGTTCTGATACTACCCGACATTACAAAATGGTGTAATTTATCTAAAATTTTCTAGCATTGTATAAATTCATTTTTTCCACATTCTACATGTATTCGTAAAATTTAAACAATGTTTATAAATCCTAGGCCCTAAAGATGATCTCAATAAAGATCGAAACGTTGGCCTGATAAGAAAAATGTTTTTGTTCTCACGATCTCCGAATAATCATTGACTAACGGTCACTAAACACCACACATTATTTTTTCCATTTCACTGTATTTTTAATAGGTAAAACGGGCTTAATCAATGATAAAACAGCTTGTAAACTTCATAGTTTACAATTTTGTTATCGTTGGTCAAAAATGGCAATAAAATAACCTCGTTGGTATTAATATGAATCGGTTTCGTGTGATTGGACCGAGCGTTTTTGCGAAACGCCGATCAAAGTGAAATTTTCATTTCTTGTTTGTCACTCGTTGAGTACAAAAAGAAAGGAATTCCGTACAAAACAGAAAAGGTTTGGAATCCAAATGTCAATATTACAAACAAAGAAATCGAATGCGATATTCAATTTACCTCCTGGACTCGAGATAAATCGTGAGACGATCTCTATGGAAACCTTCCGCTCATCGAGAAACTCCGGCTCCTGGAAATAAAAAAAGAGATAGAAATGAGTTAACATTAGAACAATTGAAACATTCATGCAGCATGTATTCTGCGGAGAATTAAAAAACGTTCAAAATAATTCTTTCTTATGAATGCGCATTTGGCCGTTTATTTCTAGCATATTTTTCCTGCAATTCATCGATCATAGGTGCGTGTGGTTTTTCAAGCCTTCCCTTCGTCCCTTTTCATCGTTCCGAGTCCTGGGTGGTAATACCCACTTTGATGATAAGAGTTCAAAAAGTGATCGATAAATAGGTTCGATAAAAAAAAAATCTGAGTTGTAAAAAGTTTCTAGAATGGACCCCCGATATTACAACAGATTTTAGCATGGATTGAGCCTTAACAGTGAGGGAAATTAATTTAAAGTAGAAAATACAATAATGTTTTATACGTCCCGTAGGTGTGCTAGCTTAGGCCCTTGGGGCGTATTTCCCTCCAGCTTGTGCAATTCCTAATTATAGCTATATTATACTGGTTACGGCCATTCCCTTCCCCTTGAATGTCGTGCATAAACGGCAAATCTCATTTGCTGCTGAGCTATCTTGTTAATTAGTTTCTTTATTTACCTCGTTTTATCATACAGGCATGAAACATGTTTACATGGAAAAGTGCGAATAAGTTTGGATTGTCTTACAGTCCGATATGCCGTTATGCTTGTTTTCACTTCGGTGCTTGTCTCCTAGGGTTGTTCTTTCCCCCTTTTTATAGATATCAAAATGGTATTTAATTTCAAACTAAAGGGGCGGGAAATAATTGTTTGAAATGAGTTTATATACGGGCAAAACAGTCGACAGCGACTACATAATTTTATTTCACTTTTATACGATCTTGGATTTATTTTTAATTCACTTTGTGCTACAGAAAAGACAAAAAAGCATACTCTGGCAATTTATGGTATATTTAGCATATTTTTACTACGCTGGTGACAAGCGATATTTGATAAATAACTACGGCATTCATAACATTTTGTTTTTGTTGCAAGGTCTAAGTTTTAATCAATTCACTATTTTTCGTGGTCCGCTTGACCAATTAATATCATCCAATTAATTAAGGTTTTAAGTTGAGATAAAAAAGTCAGTGTCATGGGCGGGATTCGAACCTACGACCTTCGGCTTGATACGCCGCTACTCTACCACTTGAGCTATCGTGACCTCGATCCCCACTAACTTTTTTGCAGTATATATAGCTCAAGTGGTAGAGTAGCGGCGTATCAAGCCGAAGGTCGTGGGTTCGAATCCCGCTCGATACCAACTTTTCCATTTCAACCAATACCTTACATAAAAAGAATAATTAAGTGAGAGAAGTAATTTTGTCAATCAGACCATTAAATATAATGGATTTATTATCAAACAGAAAAATTAGACTATATGGGCTCCAGCTGTTTAAAAATGTGAACTGTCTTTTTAAAATCTACTGGTTCGTGCTAAATGCACACCAATTCTAATAAACAAATAAATATACAACCATAAACTACAACAAAGAAAT
>NW_019393163.1:0-5711 GCF_000648675.2 Cimex lectularius
ATGTCCGAGTGGATCGAGGTCACGATAGCTCAAGTGGTAGAGCAGCGGCGTATCTAACCGAAGTTTGTGGGTTCGAATCCCGCTCGTGCCATTAACTTTTTTTTCATCTCAACTAAAAACCTTAATTAATTGTTTTAGTATGACATTCGTACCACGATTATTATTATGCAGGGTTTCCTGGCCCGGATGAATTTCTCTTGAACCAATGACGCTAACAAAAAACAAAAAAATATGTGTTTAACATTTTTTAGTCGTTTCAAATGTTTAGTTCTTTGGAAAAAAATTACACAGGGTTTTAGGTTTTTCGAAAAGCAAAATTAGAGACATATACTGGACTTACAAATTTAAGCCGTATCGCTCTCATCTTGACTAGGGACTAATGTGTAGAGATTAGTGACCGTTAATCGATAGTTATTCAGATATCGTGAGATGCGGTCGGGAGTGATGTAGGTTTCAGAAAAACATTTTCTTTATCGTGCCAACGTTTCGATCTTTTATTGAGATCATCTTTAGGGAATCTATCTTCCCTGAAGATGATCTCAATAAAAGATTGAAACGTTGGCACGGTAAAGAAAATGTTTTTCTGAAACCTACATCACTCCCGACCGCATCTCACGATATCTGAATAACTAGAGACTAATATTGCTTGCACAAATGTCGATTTGGGAAGGCTGAAGAAACGTTCTTCCATACATCCCATGGACTGATGGGACCAAGTTCACCTTTAATGGCATACTAAACCGATTGAATTTTAGAAGGTGGGCAGAGGAAAATTCGAGAATTTTGTACTTTTTCATCACCAGGTGGTTCACAGGATCAACGTTTGGTGTGAAATTCTCGGATATAAATTAATTGGACCTTATTTCTACTAAAATCATTTAAATGGCGTCCAGTTCCTCAATTATTTGAGGGGCGTTTAACAACAATACAGAAGCTCCTCTGCAACAACGACAAAGTATGATTCTCCAGCTTGATGGATGCCCCGCACACGATTCTTTGCAGGTGAAACTTTATTTGAATCGTCACTTCCTGGATACGTGGATTTGGCCCGATCTGTTGGCCGCCTCGTTCACCCGATTTAACTTCACTTGACTATTTTCTGAGGGGCCAATTAAAAAACAGTGTCCTTGCCAATCACAACCCAACAACCTCTGTTGAAGAACTGCGGCAAAGGATAGAAAATATTAGTCAATACCTCTCCCATGAGTGACACTCTGAGCACCGGTGAAGAATGGTTAAAAAGAGCAAATCTTTGCATCTTTACTAAAGGCAGGCAGTTCAAACATGAAATATGATTAATAAATAGCAAAACAAATGCGTTTTTTTCAAATTTTTAGCCATAACATGGTTAATTTTGGACCAAATTAAGATGCAACTGCACCATTGTTTTCAACGTGAACAATGGTTTAAAATAATATGGCAGGATTTATAGGGTCATATTTTAAATTTAAAGTTGAACTGGGCCTGATGTACCCGGTTAATTTTTCTCCAAAAAAAAGGTAAAAATTTTAAAGTAGACTAAAAAATACTAAACACCTATTTTTTGTTGTTTTGATTGCGTCATTGGTTCAAGAGAAATTCAGCCAGGCCATCTAAAAAGGACATCTTTATCTCTGTATTTTATAGTTTGAAGCAAATCCTCTATAAACAGCAAACCTTGAACTTAACTACGATATCATAGTATATAGAGTGATCCTATTGCCAGTTTCCATTTTACAGTACGGAATGCGGCCACTGCTGATGGCTGCGTGGCACGGCAACAGGGATGCCGTTGAATTACTCATTAATTCTGGGGCAAAAGTCACCGCTGTTAACAAGGTAATGTTTCAGTTTCTCGACAAAACGTACTTGCTGAATTTTCTACGTTTATAGAAACAATACGGAGTGATCATGTGCGCCGCTCGCAACAACAGGGTGGACGTCGTCGAATACCTAATCTCGAAATTGGACAATTTTGACCTAGAGGACGTTGACTTCGAAGGCAACACGAGCCTTCATCAGGCCTCTTTGGGTGGCCATTATCAAATAGTCAAGAAACTACTGGGGCTAGGAGCTAACCCCAATGCCGTTAACAAGGTAGATTATTTACCCTTCAGCACATTCAGATTGAAAATAATTATTATTAATCGAAATACAAAGAAAATTAAAATGATTAACTTCCCTAAGAATATAACATTCATAAATACAAGAAATTTTAGGTCCGTTTTATACCTAAGCCTACGATAAGTAACTATGTTGTCTAGTGGTCATTGTAGACTAACACGTTTGTCTGGATAGACAGGAAAATTTTATCAGATGTTTTTTCTAAGGGAATTGGGCATGGTCGGAAAAGAATGGGGATTCTTTAGAGCTGTTGTTTATATTGTTGTATGTTCAGTGGTTTTAGTTCTTGATTGTATTTTCCAATAATCACAATACTTATATTAGGCTGACTGTAATTAAGTGTTTCCAATTATATGTGGATGGATTTAGTTTAATACGTCAAAAAAGTTCATATCGTTTGAATTAATTTTATGAATGAATGCTTCATTTTCACGTAATGAGTTCAAGCTTTTAGTTCGTTTAATTTTGTATGGATTTGGATTTATAAAGGATCAAATCGAATCGGCTCAAGTCATACAAACATGTGCCGACTTGATCCTACTCCCTTTTCCGTAGTCCACCGTCAATTCCAGCTTTGCTATTTACTGCCTGCAGACTTGAGAGCCCACGTCGGGTGTTGGCATTTCGGGGAAAGACCTCAGTATTATCCGTCCAGCCAACGAGGTTGGGCACTAGCTAGGTCAATTTGGCACTTGACGCATAAACTTCCAAACCCAATTCACTCGGATAGTAATTACTTATATTTCTTTGCCAGGCCCCAAAATTAGTCCTTTCGTGCAGTAAGGTTCCCGCATACTCGGTCATCCTAAATAGGACTCTAAGGATCTTTAACGTCCACACCTAGCCTTTTCGGACTTATCGGATGTTTTGATTCTCATGATGAGAGCTGACGCACCTCCACATACGACAGGATGATGTTACTGTCGCAGCATTGGTGTAGAGACAGCTCAGCTCCGAAGGGGCAAGACAACCTCGCTACCCGCTTGCCAATTCCAAGTGGCGGGGTCTGCATTGAGCACCAGACCGTATGCCGCGCGCAAGTTATTCTTACCTATGCCGAAATACATCAGCCCAATCTCCCACGCGCTCCCTAGATAGAGAAGGCGACTCTGTCTCCCAGAATGTTGGGGCTCCTTCAGCGTCGAAACTTTCGGATCCGCTTCGGCCGCGGTTTTATTAAAAAGTGGAATATCTAACCACTCCCTAGAGGAGCACCGCCTACGGTAAAGCCTCCAGTCGAGCTCACCTACACCTGCCATGCGCATTCCAGAGACGCCATAGGCTACGCCTAGGTGGTCCGATCCCTTGCTTCCCCAAAGGTATCACGACAGTCGTGCGCACAACAATGTAAAGCATACTCGAGTAGGAGCAACCGATTCACTACCCGTTCCCAACTTCTTCTACTCCCCATTATAGGGACTATCCAGCATAATCATCGCGTCTTCAACGCCTATACGCTGCCGTCCGATCCGCAATATCCCGTGAGGCCGGGGTATAACGGTGAGAATACGCAAGATTCACGCGAAGGTCATAGGCATAAGACAGCCTCTTCTCTAATTTCCCGCCAGGGGCGTCACCACAAGCTACCACGAATTTGCCAAGACCTCTAGGATACACCATTATTTTGCGCCAGGATAACCCCGTTGTAACCAAGGGTTAGGAGATGGCACAGGATAGAATGAAGGAACCTGGATTGAGAAAGTGCAGTGGTCGAGGACTCGAAATGAGCCGTTTCGGGGTTTCAAGACTCAACCACACTACACTACCCGTCGTCGCCGCAGTGCCACATTGAGGGGACCGCAGCTCCCAGGGAGGGTGAGGCTCGTACCGTGCAATTAGATAATACTTTGTCTCAAAGCTGTCAGCCAGTGGGATGATACCAAACCGGCCGAGTCCCTGTGACACATCTCATCCTCGTGTTTTGTCTTTTTTGTTTCTTCTTAGATTTACATCTTCCTTTCGTCTATTTGTGGCGGGTGATATTGGAGATGTTGAGACATACCACTTAGGTAGCCACTGTCCACTCTTTTCCCTTTTGAGGGCGTGAGCTTTCACTCGTGTTGAGTCTTAAGACCTTGTCCATGCTCGGTCTTTCTATCCCCAATAGCGGTGCCACCGTCTACACACCGATTGGAGGTCGTACACAGTCCGTGGCATATATTTGTGGATTTGTAAATTTTTTTGCTACGGGAAGTGTTAATACCCGCAGTAAAACCCCCCGATGGGGATACGAACTTAGGGTGCTCTGGCACTACTCGCTTCACCCAACGGCTACTTGCCAGTGAATCAGACCAGGTTGCGAGAGTGGAAAAGAAGTTTCCTAGGGGCGGTAAACCTAGGGTTTGTATTGTTAG
Source organism: Cimex lectularius (assembly GCF_000648675.2). NCBI lineage: Eukaryota > Metazoa > Arthropoda > Insecta > Hemiptera > Cimicidae > Cimex > Cimex lectularius. The sequence goes on from NW_019393163.1 coordinate 4,458, forward strand.
TGGGCTTAAGTCAGTGTGAGTTTATTGTGTGTTATGTAAGTTTCCCTCCGGTTTGCATGTGATTACCTCCTGCCACCGGGGTCTCGCCGGGCTTTGTGAAGACCTCAGACCGGGACGTCGACGCACTACAATACAGAGGGCCCCCCAGGTCTGACCACAATGAAGCATAATTTGATCTTTTTTACGCGTCATTGTGAGAGATAACTACACCCCTCAGATTTTTCTGAAGCCATCAGTTTCCTGTAACAGCCCTGGAAGGACCCCCGATGCCCACGCCCGAGACCATTTCCACAAATATAATTGCCAGGAACAAGTTCTAGGGGCGATAGCACTATGGTGGTGTATATGATTATGGTTAGGGATGAACGCCAAGACTACCGCTACCGATGCATTAAGGGAGTTGCTGGCTGAGAGCTGGCCGCGAAAAGCGGGTTGCGGAGCAGAGGCATAAGTGGATTAGGGTATCAGATTCTGTCTAAATATGTATTTCGAATATATATGCGGACGGGGAGGGAGCATAACCATCTGTACTGTCGGACATCGTTTTTCGTTCCAAAGTTCAAGCTCAGCTTGGTAAGGACTCGCAGTGGCTTAGTGGGGAGACCCCTGGAACGTACCTAGAGAAGAGGCTGTGTCTCATTCTGAGCCGTGGGCCGTAGTACTTGCGCATGACCTCCGAGTTACCTCCCGACCTCGTGGGAATCGGACGGATCGTATTGCCAAGGGCGTAAAGCCACCGAGGAGCTATGACTACGCTGCCGGCGTCCCGCGAATTCGTGAGGGATGGTGAACGGGGCGGGTGCTTGTCGGTGGCTGATCCTTGGGTTCTTTTACCTTAGGCATGGTACTCCTCTAGGGGGTGGTTAGAGATTCCACTTAAATCGAAACCGCGGCCGAAGCGGATCCGGAGGTTTCGACGCTAGCGGAGCCCCTTCACCCAGGGAGATAGAGTTCGTTGGGTTACTTGGCTGATGCATTTCGGCCACTTTTGTCAGTTCCCATTACGTGCGGCACTGGTTAAGTGCACAAAGTTAACCCAACTCCTCGGAACGGGAAAGCGGGAGAAGTCAGCATGTCTATCGATTAGTCTGTGGATTTGTGGGTTTCTGAGAAGAAACAGATTTTCCGCGCGCGGAGGTTAGTTGCTCCTAACTTGAGAATCTAAACGTGTGATAAGGCCAGTAGGCTAGCTGCGCACGCTAAAGAACCTCAATTATAAGACATTGCGACCCCAGTGGGAAGACTGATTATGGT
>NW_019393164.1:0-1972 GCF_000648675.2 Cimex lectularius
GTAATTAAACACTTTGAGCCCTGAAGATGATCTCAATAAAGATCGAAACGTTGGCATGATAAAAAAAATGTTTTTCCAGAACCTGCGTCACACCAGACCGCACCTCACGATCCCCAAATAATCGGTGACAAAAGGTTTAAATGTCTTATTTTTACAACCCAACTTATTTTTGGTGTGCAAAATATGAATAAACCTAAATACAATAACATTTAAGGGCGGTGCGTTAATTTTGTCCATAATTATTTTAAGCTATATTGGTTTTATTGTATTTTATTTTACTTCATAAAAAAATATAATCATTGTAATTGTTCTTTCTGTTTATGAAATAATTTTATTTTCTAGTTTTAATATGCTGTCGGTATCGCAAAAGCACATTATGTTTTTTGTCTGTTTCTCTTAAAATGTTAAATTTTCTTTTTCTTTGGTGATTGATCAGCCTTCTCAGTTTAAATATATTTTTTTCATACCTTATGAGAAAATTCCAGTTTTTGACCTCATAACGGATAAATGATAGTCACTGACATAACAGATGATAACAATAAAAATATAATTAGGTCTGAAGCATCCAATATTATTAAAAATGGTTTAGTCAAACATAACATTGATAAAAAAAAAAAATGGATAATGATCTAAAAGATAATGATCACATAATAATTACAAAGGCAGATTAGGGTAATAAACGGTGATAATTGACAGGCAATGTTATGCTGATGGGATGAATGAATTACTATGTAATGACATATATAAGGAGATTAAAATAGATCCAACGTTGTCAAGAGAAAATAAGATCATTTATATGTGTCCAAATTAATTTCTTATAGGGAAAAGTCCAAGTTTAAAAGTAGTAATGCTTTTACCCCTAAAATGTATGGTCTACCTAAAATTCACAAAGAAAATATCCCCTTCAGACCGATTGTGTCTAGTATTGGATCTCCTGGGTTTGAACTTTCAAAATATTTAACTAATATTTTGAAAAATTTAGACTGCCAAAAAACTTACAACATAGACAATTCATTTAAGTTTCATTCCAACATTGTAGAACAAGTGATTAACGAAGATATATGTTAATATAACTAGATGTGAAATCCTTGTTTACCAGTGTACCCTTAAGTCTTATTGTATATATACTTTGTATACGGTGGACGGAGTCAGCATTAATTACGGACATTCCTGTAGATGTTTTTATTAATTTATTAGAGATGGTGGCATTTGGGGGTTACTTCCAGTTTCAAGAAAGGTTTTTTGAGCAAAAAGATGATTTGGCAATGGGAGGAAGATTACCCCCATATTGTCAGATATAGTAATGAATGACCTCATAGATTGGGTGTTGAGTCATCTACCTTTTAAAATTAAATATATTAAAAAATATGTGGATGACTTAATTTTAATTATACCGAGGACTTTCTTGAGGCTCGTTATGGACCAGGTTAATGCTTACCATCCAAATTTGGACCGTGTGAAACGGAATGTGATGGAAAATTACCATCCCTTGATGTTTTGTTACTCAGGGATAATAACACTATACTTACAAAATGGTATAAAAAATCATCATCATCAGACAAGATCCTAAATTATAACTCCCTCCACTCTTTTAAATTGAAAATAAATGTGATATACAACCTAACAGATAGAGTTTTTAAACTTAGCTCCCCTCAATTCCACTATGAATGTAAAGCATTAGTTAAAGATATTTTAGTTAAAAATCAATAATTGTACCTCTCTTGTAAATAAATTAATTAATGATAGAATTTTAACATATAAGAATGAAAGTAATGAAATTGTAGTACCTGTTAACAATACCGTTAAATTATACAGAGGTATTACATATGTGAAGGGCATTACTAACAAGCTCTCTGCCATGGTCAGAAATAGAACTGCAAACTGTGATATACCGACTGTGATAGCCTTAAAATATAAGAACAATTTAGGAAATATAATTTTTTAAAAATTGAAATCAAAAGTGCCAACACAA
>NW_019393164.1:3242-5255 GCF_000648675.2 Cimex lectularius
AAGATACGACTTGGGAGATAAGAACCTTTCTGTACGTGCAATGAGAGGCGACTGACAGCCCTTCTGCAGATAGGAGTAGGTCTCGTTAGTGAGAAACCCGAAGTGTTCCCTTATCTCATGCAAAATGGGTAGCTTGACGTAGCTATTACTGAATACAACTGCAACACCACCATCGGCGAAACTGGGTTATCTGAGGGTCATTTAGGAATTTTTTGGCGTCGAAGACTTGACTAATGCATTCTTTGTACCCTAAAATAAAATGAAAAATAGATCACTAACATGACTAGATCAGAAAGGAACAAACACCTGTTGGCACTCTACTATTTGATGTCCTATTTCATTCTTGGCATCATTAATTTTTTTAATTAAAAAACGAATATTTCAAAAAAAATTAATTCCTCCAACTCAGCTTAAAGTTAGCTACTCATCTGCGTGATCACTCACTGAAAAAGAAAGACAATATTAATCTTATGCTTATGGGAAAAACACATTCTCCATGGCACACTTTTATCAAAACCTGTTGGATCAATTTGAGTCAAATTTCACCTCCGTGATTATGAATGTATATCAACGAGTTATGGTTAAAAAACTGAAACTTAGAAATTTGATTTTTTTTAAGTTGAACTTTTTTCTCAGAAACCAAAGATTCTATTTTTTTTCTCTATCATATATGAAGCGAAGAAACGGGGTTTGTGCTCCTTAGGCACTACAGCCTTCTGGCTTGTTGTAATTAAGCCAGTGCCTAATCCGCTATCAGACTGCAAATATATATAAAAACCTATGTAACCTGGACTAATTTGGCTGGTTTATCAGTAGTCAATATTCCATAACAAACATACCCAATGTTCACGCTAATAAATACATTCAGAAATTGTGTAGTTACCAGGGCTTTCATGTTACGCCAGTGTCTACTAAAATGCTAACGTTCACGCTAATAAATACATTCACAAAATTGGGTAGTTACTAGGTTTTTGATATTATGCCATCCCCGATCATCTCCCTCTATCAGAAGACAAGTATAAAAAAAAAATGACCTGCACTATTCGTGTTTGTCAGTACTCAATATTCTATCACAATGACGCCAACGCTCACGTTCACGCAAATAAATACATTCACATAATTACGTATTTACCAGGATTTTTGATATTACGCCAGTGTTTCCCTGCTATCAGACGGCAAATATATATATTTTTTTAAATAAATAACCTGCACTATTTTGGCGTGTTTGTCAGTACTTGATGTACACCCATGCTAACGTTCACGCTAATAAATACATTCACGAATTGGGTAGTTACCAGGTTTTTTTGATAGTATGCCAGCGCCTATCCCTCCATCAGAAGGCGAGTGTAAAAAAAAAATAACCTGCACTATTTTGGTGTAGGTTAGTTACATTCAGATAATTGGGTCGTTATCATGGGTTTTGATATTACGCCAGTGCCTAATGCGCTATCATACTGCAAATATATATAAAAATAAATAACCTCGACTATTTTAGTGGGTTTGTCAGTACTCGATATTCCATCACAAACATACCCATGCTAACGTTCACGCTAATAAATACATTCAGAAATTGTGTAGTTACCAGGGCTTTCATGTTACGCCAGTGCCTACTCCGCTATCAGACTGCAAATATATATAAAATAAGTAATCTCGATTACTTTTGTGGGTTTATCACTACTCTATATTCCATCACGAACACACCCATAATAACGTTCACGCTAATAAATACATTCACAACATGGGTAGTTAACAGGGTTTTTTCATGTTACTCCAGTGCCTACTCCGCTATCAAATTTCGAATATATATAAAAATAAGTAACCTCGACTACTTTTGTGGGTTTATTACTACTCGATATTCCATCACAGGCACACCCATAATAACGTTCACGCTAATAAATACATTCACAACTTGGGTAGTTAGCAGGGTTTTTTCATAATACGCCAGTGCCTACTCCGCTATCAAATTGCAAATATATTTAAAAAAAAATTGAATAACCTGCACTTTTTTGGCGT
>NW_019393165.1:0-5519 GCF_000648675.2 Cimex lectularius
TTTTTCTGAAACCTACATCACACCAGACCGCATCTCACGATTTCTGAATAAATATAATTATAATTGCATAATAAATATTGACAACTTAAAGTATTTATTTACTTTTAGTGTGTTGACTTTTTCCTTTTCTTTTCCTGTATAAACTATCACAATATAATTATATAATAAATATTGACAACTTAAAGTATTTATTTTTAGTGTGTTGTCTTTTTCCTTTTCTTTTCCTGTATAAAAAACTTACAATACAATTATAATTGTATAATAAATATTGACAACTTAAAGTATTTTCTTCTACCTTTACTTTTCCCTTTTCTTTTCTATATAAAAAACTAGAATATAATTATAATTGTATAATAAATATTGACAACTTAAAGTTTTTTTTTTCTGCCTTTACTTTTTCCTTTTTTTTCTATATAAAAACTTACAATATAATTATAATTGTATAATAAATATTGACAACTTAAAGTATTTTTTCCTGCCTTTACTTTTTCCTTTTCTTTTCTATATAAAAAAACTTACTATACAATTATAATTGTATAATAAATATTGACAATTTAAAGTATTTATTTTTAGTATGTTGACTTCTTCCTTTTCTTTTCCTGCATAAAAAACATACAATACAATTATAATTGTATAATAAATATTGACAACTTAAAGTATTTTTTCTGCCTTTACTTTTTCCTTTTCTTTTCTATATAAAAAACTTACAATTTAATTATCATTGTAAAATAAATGTGTGGTGTTTAGTGACCGTTAAATGATTATTTGGAGATCGTGAGATGCGGTCTGGTGTGAATTAGGTTTTAGAAAAGTATTTTCTTTATCGTGCTAACGTTTCGATCTTTATTGAGATCATCTTCAGGGCCTGGGATTTATAAACATTGTTTACATGTATTTGTAAAATTTAAACAACGTTTATAAATCCCAGGCTCTGAAGATGATCTCAATAAAGATCGAAAAGTTGGCACGATAAAAAAAATGTTTTTCTAAAACCTACGTCACACCAAACGCATCTCACGATCTCCAAATAATGTATAATCAATATTGACAACTTAAAGTATTTATTTATTTTCTGTGTTTTTACTTGTTCCTTTTCTTCTCCTATATAAAAACTTACAATATAATTATAATTGTATAATAAATATTGATAACAAAGTTTTTTTTTCTATTTACTTTTTTGTTTTCCGTATATTTTACTTATTGTCTAAATGTCCAAACTTAAATGTATAATGTAAATATAAAAATGTGAAGATGTAGTGTAGAGTATGTAATGCTTATATATTATAAAGAAAGCAGCACACCTAGGATAAGTTCCGCACTTAGGTTTTCGCCGCATTTCGCCCCCTTTACGTACTTAGAAAGTAGCAGGCGATTTTATGTGATTTTTGTACATAGTAAAAGAATAAAAAAGGTTCCTCATTGTTTTCGTGAAATCTTTAGGCTATGCGGCTAAACATTTATTGTCGGCAAAAGATCAAAGTCGGCATGTCTTTGAAAATTAACGTCCACCCTTTTACACGTAAAGTCCGGTGTTTCCTAGATCCCTTGAAAAGCTGTACATGGTAAAACTGCTAACCAATAATAAATATAAACATATATGTATACATATTTATATTAAATGCATGTTTGTAAAATGTAGTTACATCAGCAGACCAGGGCACATATAGTTTCAACAGGTTCATTAAAAAATTATTACACTAAGAATTGTACAACTTCCATTGTTTATTATGTCTAAAATAAATAAATAAATTATGCTTGTGTTGTTTACATATAGAACATAAAATATATAATATATACATATGTAGTACAGAATATATACAAAAGACAATGTTTACTATATATATTGTGTGGTTTGTATGATGTAGAATGCAATTTATTAGCGCGAATGGAGAGGCTTCTTCTCCTATTACCACGATTAATATGGATTACTCAGGGCTAACCTAACTTATATTTTAAATGGATATTTTTATTCTATGTGTTACTTTTTGTTATATATATTTTTATCCTTAACCGAAGAGAGCCTGAGGTAAAGAGTGGCTGGTAATAGGGTGTGAATACTTGGCTGCATCATCACAAAAATGGATTATATAGGAATAAAATGTAAGAAGAAAAGGAAGATAATGGCAAAAAAAGAAGAGGTTGCCGGTCCTAAAACTATTGTCAATATGTATTTTTTTTTAAATTGTGAGTTAAAGTTCAATTTATTGCTAGTAAACAAACAAGCGAGCAGTTTTTTGAAAGAGAACATTTTCAATTTTTAAATTCAAATAATACATATACCCACCACAGTTAGTTTTAGTGTAGCTGTTGATATCTAGTTTGTGAGCATAGGGCGTTAATTTTTTCAAAAATTATCTGGATGTCGATATAGTCTGAATAAAATATAAAAAATTTTTAAAAAATAGTTGTTATCTGCCAAGCTTTCGGCCTATTTTAAAGTTATCAGCAGGGAAAACCAATCAACAAATAGATGTAATCGAGTTTTCAACAAATGGTTTCAAATTTCTTTAGAGATAGACACAGTGGAAGAAAATTCACAGAAATTTGAAACCATTTGTTAAAAAATAGAATATGTAAATTTGAAGACATCTTTACAATTATTTNTTTTATTTGAATTAAGGACGAGAACTTGTTAGAATAGTAAATAAAACTTGTTAAGGAAATGTTAATAATATTTAATTTATAAAATAACAATCTATATTTACAAAAGTAAAACTATTTTATACTAATAGTTTATCACAATGTATATAAATAAATTTTCTATGTATGTACAATAATCTGTGTCAATAATAGCAAAGAATAACTAAGATTGGATCTAAAGATGAATCTTCTGTTTTCTCAAGCAGTTCGTCTTCTATAAAAGAAAAATAAAGTATTAAGCCGTGTACAACACAAATGGAACAATTTACGAACTTACCCATACTTTCGACGTTGGAAGAAATCCAACTTGATGCCGTTTAGCCAACTTTTAGCGCAGATTTTGTCATATTCATGCACGGACTTGCACTCGATGTATTCTCTCAGAAGAGCTGCGACGGAATTGACGGATGATCCTGTTTTCTTGCAAACATCAACAACTACAAAATAAACACGTGTTTATTAGTAAAAAGTTAATAGTTTCGAAATATTAATATTTTTTTTTAAATTACCTAGTGTTATTTTTTCCATTATGAGACCGGTGAGAAAGGTTCCGTCTTCTTCCATGTCACTGTCCGATATGGGCGTTTTTAAGACGGATGATATCGTTCTACATGACTTTTCCACGTCCAAATGGTCTATGACTTTGATTTGAGAACTTCTAGATCTCAATTCTTCCAAAGACTTTAGAATTTTCCTTCTAGCTCCTTGGCAAAACGTGCCCTGAGCACCGAGAGAGTTCATGTACCAATCTAGGTTCTCGTCCCTCAATGAAATCATTTCCGTATACGTCAAATTGCTGAAGAAAGGCCAGTATTTGTGAATGCACTTCGACATGAGCCAGTCCAACATTCCTAAAACACAAAATATCCAATTATTAATAAATTATAAAGGCTGGAATAATTAATTTAAAAGAAAGTGTTTTTGTTAATTTACCTTCCATACCAGGCATAGGCGGTGAAGCTTTGATACCAAAAATAACATTGGGTATAGTTTTTGCCTTTTGGCTGAAATGCCTAGATAAAAACATAAATGCCAAGTTAATTCAACATGCAGATCTTATTTAATCTATACATTAAAATAAAAATTTTAACAACTTACAAGACTTTCAGAGTCTTCTTGCAGCGAACGTTTATACGGCAGGTGTTGACCATTTTGAAGGAGGTTCAGAATGAAAGTGTAGCGCGAAATGTGGGACGGCCATATTTATATACCACCCGCGCTACCTGCTGACCCGCCCCTTCCTACCATTTTCTGAATTTATAATTGTTTATATTATTTCATATTGATATTATATTCATTATTATTGTTATTATATTGTTAAATATCATCATTATATAATTCATGCCCAAACAAATTGTAAATTTAAACAAACTGGTAATAATAATTTATTTATTTGTTAATAGATGACGTTTCCACTGGCAATAATTTTTTAATTAATAGATAATATACTTTTTTCATGATTTATTTAAGTTATTCGTAATGCGATTCTTTACAAGTTCAAAGATTTTTTCTGTGTTTTGATTTACTACTTTGCTACGTGATGAAAAAATAACAACGTCTGTACTCCAAACATGACCGACAGCCCCTCCGAATAACATTCCCTGTAATGAGGATTTTATTTATTCAGTCTTTCAAACAGCGCAATTATTGGATGCTTTAGAAAATACAGCTCATTGAGTTTAAAAAAATACTGATAAACTATTTCAGGGTTGGAGGTTTCCGAATCTGCCTTTGCTCGCAGTTTTGTTCAGTGGTTGGCTTATGCATTTTCTACGGTGCGATATTTTTTATTTCTTTATTTTTTATAAAATAGCGATGATAGACAGACAAAAATGTCGGAAAAGAAGGAAGATATAGGTTCTTATCCTACATAACCTATATCCTAATAGAACTCTGCTATTCTGAAGAGGAAATCTCAGAAATTGAAGTGAACTAAATGTGCTTAGAAACCAACCAAAATAACAAACAATATAATGTATAAATAATATTTTCCCGTGAATGACTTGTTCGACTTCATGAAAATATGATAATGTACCTTATTCTTAATACATTTTTACAGAACAATAGTTTTAGGAATGCACAGCACTATCTCTAGTAAAATACTTAACACTAACTGAAATAAGTAAAAATATAATACAATATAATATGTAAACGTTGTAATGTAAATGTATTATCTAATTGATTTTTGATCTGATGTCGAAATTTACTTTAGCCACCTATTTTCTTTTTAAATTCGTGTAAATATGACTATTTGGAGGTAGTGAGATGCGGTCTCGTGTGACGTAGGTTTAGAAAAACATTTTCTTTATCGTGCCAACGTTTCGATCTGTATTGAGATCACATGAAAAATGTTCAGGGCTCAAAGTGTTTTTTTTTTTGTAGATGTGTCATTTTTATGTGTCGTGTTGAGAGTGCCCAATTGCCCATTGTTTACATTACATAAATACGTATAAGATATGACTATGTTTATATATCCAATGCCTTGAAAATAATCCCAATAAAGGTTAAAATGTTGGCACGATCAAGAAAATGTTTTTCTGCACATGCATCACACCAGACCATCTCACGACCTCCAAATAATCATCATGTAACTTTCACTAAATACCACACATTCATGTAAATATTTGTGATATTATGTACAAACAACAACAATTCTTTTTAAACTTAAACGCAATAACGAAGTTTTTTTTGCAGAACTAGATTTACCGTATTATTTTTGATATCCAATAATTATTTGGAGATGGTGTGATGTTGTTATTAGATCTGACAGACAAACGTACGTGGTTTACCATTATTTTCCGAGACATAATGAATATGTTTAAAAAAACGGTCAGAAATAATTAAAATTTCAATAAAGGGTAGAGAAAATTATATACAAA
>NW_019393166.1:0-4965 GCF_000648675.2 Cimex lectularius
TGTCCTGGGTTACATTTCCATTGAATGAAGAACTTTGGTCAGTTTGGTTTGCCACAAAAGGGTTCTGGGCCAATAGGTGTTCTCATTGAATTTTCCTTGACCAATTTATCAACCTCTTCAATGCCCTTCTGCCCTATGTGCAATGGAATCCAAAATGTCTGACAGGGCCCTGATAATCTTTATCACCAATGTGGTTATTGCCATCTTCTGGCTGTTTGAGTAGATGGCTATTTTTTTAAGAAATGCGTTTTTGACCCGTAAAAAATATCAATTTTTGTCCTTATGTTAAAACTCTGTTATTTTTAACTCCAAGCTTACATGATGAGCTCTATTATTTTGTTTAATGTGAAATGCACAGGAATGTTTCAAAAATGCAGTTGGTTTCAATGGAAAAAAAAATCAATAAAAATGTAGGAAATTTTTTCTTTTCTATTGAAATTTGGGTCAAACCTTTACAAAGCAGTTGTAAAGAAAATAGAGACTCAAATGTCAATAAAAAGGAGAAAAAGGCAGTAAATTAAAACATACACGAAAGTCAAGGTTTAAAAATATTTATTTAAATAAACTAGGAACATACAAATGTGTACATTTATTAAACATATTACACCATTACAAGTAGGAATATAAATTATCAGTCAGGTAAATACAGTCAAACGAAAGACAATTAATCTATGAAGGGGTAAGTATTATTTTTCTCCATTCTCCTGTTTTTCTTTATTCTGTTTTTTCTGTTTCACAGCTGGGGCGTTCGTGTGAACGATGGGAATTTCACGAGCATCATTTTCTTTGGAAACCTGCATACAGAAAAATGTATTTACAATTAGTAAATAAAGAAAAATATATTAACATGGAATTCAGAATGTTTTTAACTCACCTTAGGTGCTTGAAGGGAAAGAACACCGTCCGATGAAAGATTTGATTTAAGGGCATTAAGGTCTACATCCTTCGGAATCCTGTATTTCCTTGTGAACTGCCTCGAGATAAAACCATGCTCATCCGACCTTTCCTCGTGCTTCCCATCAACGACAATCATGTCATTCTCAACCTTGACCTTAAGCTCGTCCGGCTTGAACTGCTGCACGTCCAGGTTGACTTTAAACTCATCCTTGTTTGAGACAATCGAAGAAAGGCCAGAATCGCCAGCCAAAAGGTTCCTCCAGGGTCGGACGTAGCCGCACCTTAGTGGAGCCTGTAGCAATCCGCATGGTCTCAGGTCATCATCCATAAGACCGAGTCCAAAATGCTGGTCGCTAAGGTCATAAACAGGCCTGTGGTAAGTGTCAAGCAGCTCGTTGAACAAAACTGGCAGCAATGACATTTCTAAAAAGACAGAATAAATTAATAAAATTTAATTACAGTACTATAACAAAAAATTTAATTACTTACTTTTTTTGAGGGTGTTTATAAGGTCGATTGAAACGATTCAAGAAGTGTTCACTTGCTTTGCTCAATATCAACTGATGAGGGGACCAAGCCAGCCTGAGTATTTATAGGGGGGCAGGCTTTCATAGAACAGCCTAGAACGCCCTCCCCACTTCTAGACTCATCTTGGATTTTTGGCTGATTTCCCTATTTCTCACCTTATTTTTTCTGTTTTGTTGTTATTTTTTCTAAATAAAAAAAAATATCCCTTCTTTACATCATATTATATCATAAGCGTTGTTTTTATACAAAAATCAACACATTTTCACAAGTAAGATTTTCAGTCTGAATTTCTTCACAAAATATCCTTTAGCGAAAAATAAATCGTAAAAGACGTATTTGAAATTTCTTTTATATATTGGTGATATAATTTTTTGGGTGTGCAAACGTTTTGGAATTGAAGAACGCATAAGTGTTAATAACAGTAATGTTCTTACGTAATCTTTCCATTAAAACATTTATTAATTTAATTATGTTCCGGTGTTTTCCTTGAAAATTAATAATTCCTCTGGATGTGACGATAAAACAAAAATAGAGAAGTTGAATTTATCTTCTTCCAGCCTATGTCCACAACGATTACAGTTTTTGTAATTCTAAGTAAATAAAAATAGGGATAAAATACATAAAAACTCTTCATGTTTTATTTTATATCTCCGGTTTTAATATATTTACAAAGGACAAATTTGGCAGTGTTCAAGGGTTTTTGAGGGTGCAAAAAACGACTTTCAACTTTGTTTCTCTATTAAAAAAAAAATTATGTATTTTAACATCTATCATATTACCCAAATAATATATGGTTAATACAGTTAGCTGCCATTATTTCGACGTAGTAGCGATGTACCGGGCCTCGGAGAAAAAAAAAAAACATTTTCCCTGCACATTAATGTCAATGTTGTTATTGTTATATCCATATTTACAGGCTTTAAACAAATCGGAATTTTTTATTGGAAGCGCTTTTGATTTTTGTAATTTTTTTCTGGGGATTCCGACATCTAGATCATTTCAGCCCCCAAGTCTATATTCTATTTACCCTATCAAACACTACATTCATACACATAAATACATCCATACAGTACACTCATTGCGTTTGGTCGGTGGAGTACTTGATATTCCTCCACTGACCTATACTCAAACTAATCTAGTTTGTGGTTGATGGAGTACTTTTATAAATATTCCGCCATCGACCCCGAACACACACTCATATGCTCTCAACGTTCGAGGGGCGATGATGACGTTATATTTCACCCTCACCCCTCGCCAATCACGCTAATAAATACATGCACTCAGGTAAAACCTAGACACACAACACATATGACATATTATATACAATAAAAAAAAAAACAATTTCCACTAAAAAGCAGAACAGGGGACTCTGAAACTCGCTACCGTGTTCGAGAACTCTTCTTAAGTCCGGAGGCATGCCTACGCACATAAACTCAGTCGCAACTACGCCAATATCATTAATCAAATTCAATAGCGATAACATATATATATATCATCACATCACGCAAAACATATAATACACCTCAAAGAAGCCGACTCCTTATACAAAAATGTCTTTCTATACCGACTTCCTTCCCCACCCCTTCAAAATCCAACGTATATAAACATAAAACATCAATGTCTCACTGGCACTCTCAACACGAAACACAATAATAACACAACTACACAGAAAACAAACACTTTGAATGAGTAGAAATACTTTGAATATAACTTTTTTTTTTTGCACTGTATAAGTTTTATCCACATCCTACATGTATTTGTTAATTTAAACAATGTTTGTAAATGCCAGGCCCTGAAGATGATAATAATAAAGATCGAAACATTAGCACGATATATAAAATGTTTTCTGAAATCTACGTCACACCAGACCGAATCTCACGATTTCCTAGTAAAAATTGATTAATTTATTATTTTAGGGCCTATTGGAGGACGATAGGACTCAGGACTATTATTTTGCAGCCCAATATCATCAAAAAATATTAAAATTATTAAAATATCTAGCTATTTTATCAAAACTAGTGTATTATATAATGATTATTTGTTTATGTATTTTTAAAGGGTGTGAATCTCTAAAATATTTATATTTTTAGTAAAAACTTATTGCTTCTGTATTTCATTGTACAACAGAATCCGTGGATTGAGAATTTATTTTCAATTAATAATTTATAACCGTATTTAAAGCCGGAATGACAATATTGAATGTTAGTAAACATCTAGAAATGGCGAGAAGGGGCGGGAACGTTCTAGGGTCTGGTGGGGGTTTTATAAAAGCCAGGTGTCCCCCTGGCAAGATCAGTTTACTTATAGCTTTACAACGTAGTGCGTTGTTGTACCAGAGACAATTCTTATACTCGCCAATCATCAAAGTAAGTTGTAAAGTCTTTATTCTGTACTGTATTAAAGGTTTTTATTGAGTATTTTGTAAGTGTTTTTAAAATCATAATTTTCTTTTGTAGGATGTCATTGCTGCCAGTTTTGTTGAACGAGCTGCTGGACGATTATCGCAGGCCAGTCTGTGATTTGGGAGACCAACATTTTGGACTCGGTCTATTTGACGATGACTTGAGACCAAGCAGGTTGTTGTCTAATCCTCTACGCTGCGGCTACGTCCGCCCTTGGAGGAACCTTGCAGCTGGGGATTCTGGTCTTTCGTCCATCGTCTCGGACAAGGATGGGTTCAAAGTCAACTTGGACGTGCAGCAGTTTAAGCCTGAAGAGCTTAAAGTAAAAGTTGAGAATGATATGGTTGTCATTGACGGGAAGCATGAAGAACGATCGGACGAGCACGGTTTTATCTCGAGGCAGTTCACGAGGAAATACAGGATTCCTAAAGACGTTGATGTCAACGCTCTCAAATCAAATCTTTCCTCCGATGGTGTCCTTTCACTCCATGCACCCAAGCTGGTAAGTCTTGTTTAAAATCTAAACAATTTTAAACGTAAAGAATGAAATTAATACAACATATTATTCATGTTTTCAGATCTCCAAGGAGAATCCTTCTCGTGAAATTCCTATCACTCATACAAATGCTCCAGCTTTGAAGCAGAAAAAGGACAAAAATGAGAAAATGGAAGAGTAATTGTAAAAGAAAAAATAATCATTCCAGTTTTAAGTGTGATTTAAGTGTGATGCCTTTGTTTTAAGAATTGTTTTTTGTACCTTCAATAAAAATAAATAAAACAATTGTTGAAAGTATCATTGTTTGTTAAAATCTTGCCTGGCATGTCTTCCCTAGTCCCATAAGTTAATTGTATTTCAATATAAAATATATGTTTGAAATTATATGGACATGTATAATGATGATCCCATCTGCAGATTATGTAATGAGGAAGAAGAAAAAGCCACCCTTATCATCTTCCAAATCGAAGCAATGACTCAATGGAAACAACCTAGCATACAGAAAAAAACCTAGGGAATGAAATTTTAGCAACAGCAGTCCTAATACTTCTGACAAGAAGGAATGAGTCAATTGCACTGAACTAGGGACCTAGGAAAGTTCAATAAGCTAGAAAGCTGCAGTGCCTGGGGAGCACAAATCCC
>NW_019393167.1:0-5987 GCF_000648675.2 Cimex lectularius
ATAAAGAAAATGTTTTTCTGAAACCTACATCACACCAGACCGCATCTCACGATTTCTAAATAATTATCGATTAACGGTCACTAATCACCACACAAATATGAAAAAAGTTGAATAATAAATGGAAAAGTCGAAATTAAATGTAAAAAGTCTAATAGTAAATGTAAAAAGTTTAATATTAAAATGAAAAGTCAAATATTAAATGGAAAAGTTTAAATTAAAATGAACAGTTTATTCATAAACATAACAGTCGAAATTAAAATAGAAAAAGTTGAAAAATATCTGGAAAAGACGAATTTAAAATGGAAAGTGAAAATATATTTGGAATAGATTTAATCATACTTGGAAAAGGTTGAAATAGAAGTAAAAACCGTATATAATGTAATATTTTAAATGGTGCATGTTGAATAACGAGTTAATAATAATAAAAAAATATACACACAAATGATCGCACACTCACTCACCTAGTTCAGGTCTTCAAAACATTGTCGTTAACTACTTAGAAGGTTTTGTCTTGAATATCTATCCTAATTCACAAATCGAGCTTGATCTTTAGATTTTTATGGAGTTTTGGACTTTTGGATAGTTATTGTTATTATCCTCTGGAAAAGGTTTGCGAAGATGCTTTTCGAATCGATTAGCTTGTTTGTGTACTTAAATGACCGCTTTCTGTATACACCGAGATCATAGATATTTTGTCTTTTTTCATTCTATGCGCCAACGAATTCTGCTACATTAGATACAGTTTTGTAGACTACCAATTTGTTTACACACCATTTAGGCATGATTTGTAAAGACAATAATTGTGTGATTGTAATATCTAAGTGTTGTATTGTAATATCTCTATTGTTGATGACACCATCAGTGATTGTCCGTCTCTCCTTGAGGTCATCCACCTCTCATAGGTATGCCCACATAAAGACTGATTATGACACACCAAAACATTCGGTATTTTTTCACTTCCAGATATAAGAAAAAAAAATTAATTGTCTCCCAGCCTTTTTTAATTAACTAACGGGCTACCCGTTGTTTGACTTTCCTTTTGTCCAAACCAGTTGATTGATGAAACTAATCCCATCAAGAGACACCGGAAGTCAATTCGCTTTTTGAAGGTTGAGTCACCAAATGGGAGAAAGCCGACCATTTCACTTTCGTCATCAAGATATTTCTTTTCCCATTTATAGTGTCTAGACTTTACTTTCTATAGAATTTATTTCAGGAAGATAAATAAAAATTGATTTTGAAGGGATTTTTACCAATAAATTATATTTTTAGCGATTTAAATGTTACCTTCTATTGTTGTTTACGAGATAAAAATACGAAGTGTTCCCTCATTATAAGAGAAAAATCCTGCAATCCATGATCATATTGATAATGATAATGAACCACAAGTTATAAAAAGGTAGATCTTGATCTGTAGTCTTTTTTATTTACACCTAACTCCGTGCACGTCTTTTTTTCCTCTCGCAAGAAACCCTTGCGAGAGGGACTACATCCACCTGCTCCCGATTAAGAGTAATAATATTAAAGTTTATTAAATTTATAAGCAATATTATAATAAAATGAACATACATGTTCTCAATAAAAAATAAACAATGCGGCATGGATGCTCCGTCTGCCGGAAGGTGATGAGAACATAGTAGTAATAGTATTAATTATTCTTTCAATGTAACGTCTTGGTTAAGATAAAAAAGTCAGTGTCATGAGCGGGATTCGAACGAGAGGATCGAAATCACGATAGCTCAAGTGGTAGAGTAGCGGCGTATTTAGCCGAAGGTCATGGGTTCGAATCCCGCTCGTGGCACTGACTTTTTTATCTCAACCAAGACGTTACATAGAAAGAATAATTAATTGAAAGTAGTAGCTTGGTCAATTGACCACTAAAACGTAAATGGAATAGTAATAATAATGAGAGCGACGGTGGTCGCAACGGTTTAGGCGTTGACACGGAGCTCATCACTGTAAGGTAAAGGTCCCGGGTTCGAATCCGGCGGCCCTGCATTCGAACCCGACATACTTACAAAAGATTTTTTTTATTTCAAAAACACCAGCACCCTGAGGGTTTATATGACCTCTGCTATTGCGAACCCTCGTAAAAAAATAAATTATATATAATATATTTAAAATAAATAAATAATTTTATTCACTGCAAAATAATATAAACCTCTCTATTATAAATTATTGTAAATGATTAACAGAAGTACAAATTTTCCTGAAAATAAATAACTAAATAGAAACTAATATAATGAATAGTTAAATGTCATAAACTCAATAAAAATAGATTAAGTAGAAGAAACAAAGATAAACAAGAATAACAGTAAGAAGGGAAATAAGTGTACACATAAGAATAAAAAAGATCTAAAAAATGATATTATATTTAGTGGTCTATTGACCAAATTACTTCTTTCAATTAATTAATCTTTTTAAGTAAAGTTTTGGTCGAAATGAAAAAGTTAGTGTCACGAGCGGGATTCGAACCCACGACCTTCGGCTCAATACGCCGCTGCTCTAACCACTTGAGCTATCATGAGCCGAAGATCGTGGATTCGAATCCCGCTCGTGACACTAACTTTTTCATTTCGACCAAAACCTTACATTAAAAGATTCAAAGAAATAATAACGCCGAATAATAGATAGAATAAAACAATGTTATCACTCAATATAATCCTTCCTATACATCCAGGCTGCCATTGTGTATTCCACCAATGCAGCCCAATTGAATCCATCCAACAAACTTAAAAATACTTTTCTTCTAAATATACTACACCCGAAGAATATATCTTCTATATTCAGAAAGAATAGGGCAAACCGCTATAAAATGGAAAATATCCTCCCTTGCTTTCAAGTTGCAAAAACGGCATTCTTCTCATTCAGTTGCTTGGTACGGTTTGTAGTTCAGGTTAAGCAACTCGCCTCTTAACTTCACCAACCATCTGATAGATCGAAGTTCTAAATTATGCTTGTTTTTCCCAACAAACTTGCACACTTTACATTGGGATTTAGTCCCCTGTATAGTGTGTAATGTTGGGACCTCATGGTTCTTGCCACAAACTCCTCTCTTAAGGATTCTCTAACCGATATAATTAAAGAATGGAGGTTGGTTTTAAATGCACGAGTGTCGCAAAAATCAAAATTGGGTCAAGGATAACGTTGGAATCATGTTTACGAGCTAGTGCCTTCCATTCAAATGCCCAAAATAGCCCTTTTTTCCACATTTCACACGCCATGATCTTTGGAAAACTGTGGGATGGTAAAACTATAACTCTCGTCGTGTATTTAAAGTGCGAATTTAAAATAAAAACATAAATTGGGTCCAGTTCAGTTTCTAACATCATTATATAAGTTGGAGAGAAACAGGGAAGGTAAAATAATTTGCGAATAAATAACCGTTGAACCTTTTCCACCTCTAGGAAATATGTAAATCCCCCTCCCGATAAGATTACATGAGTTTAAAGATTACATCGACTAATCAGTTTTTACAAGTAGGTACATCCATTTAAAGTACATTCATATTTGACGTTGTTGGTCTTGATTATATGTTACATAATTAGATATTTATATGTTCATTTTGCCTAACGTACCGGACTTTAGAAAACAACCGAAATGTTTACCAAAAACACGAATACTTCGGACCTTCAGACAAGACCTGAATTATCTTACTATCTATTGTTATGTACATCTAAGAAGAAAAGAGGTTACATCTTTGCCATTTTTGTGGACTTCCGAAAAGCTTTCGATTCAGTCTCTCACGATAAATAGTGAAAAAAAATTATATCTACTCTATACGGATGGAAAATTAATCGCTTTTATTAAAGCTACCTACGATCAAGCAAAACTGGTTCTGAACGTACATGGCGTTCACTCTAAATGGTTCGATATAGCAGAGGGATTAATGCAAGGAGAAATTTTAAGTCCTTTCTTGTTTTCACGATTCCTAACCGATATAATCAAATATTTTATAGACAACGGCACTTAACATTGGTAATGGAATACATTTGTTTATGCTCCTGTAAGCAGATGACGTGGTGATTCTGACGCATTCATGGCATGACGCACAAAAGAAACTAAATATATTTTCACGATATTGTGAATTAAATGGCCCTATTGTCAATATCGACAAGGCAAAGGTAATAAGGGAAAGTAAAAGAGTCTCAAAACCCTCAATTTTAAAAATTCTAGCATAGAATATGTCAAAGCTTATTGGGATCTAGGGGTCCCTTTAGCTGAGTATGCAATCCTTATTGCCTCCAAATCCCGGGCTACCAAAAAAGGTTATTTGAGGCGCAAATAAAATCGGTACTTGTAATAATAATAATAATAATAATAAAGAAGTAAATTTATTGAACTTTATACATTTTCGTTTTTACGTTTAAATTTACAAAAGACAATGGATATTAGTCCGTCTGCCAGGGATTGTACTTGTATATGCAGCTGAAAATTCGGCTTGTCTTATTTAGATAATTTTGATGTAATCCTCACAAAGTATGTGAAAAATTTACTTTTCTGGCCGTACTGTTCTCCAAATTAAATTGTGAGACTTAAGGAGCATCATATTGTCAATATTCAAAAGAGCCGTAAAATTTTGGCTACAGATCGTCTGCAAAGATTGATCGCTGTAGGACATAATCCTTCCTACAACTGGGCATTCTTTCTTAACCATATGATTCGTGAACAGATGAATTTGAACATTGAAAAGTCGGCATTCAAGTCAATTTTGTCCAAGATCGTAACCATCATTGGTCATGGGGCATCCATTCCGAGTTCAATTCCAATTATAACCCTCACTTCAGGACGTGAAGTAGTCTGGGTTCGGTGGAGATTTGCGTTCCAGAAAGAGTACAAAAAGGTTGAGGGTCATTGGTCATTTTAGGGACGCTTGTATCAAAAAGATATATGTATATACAAAATACACTGGGCTGGCTATTAACTCTCTTATCAGACATGTGATACGGGAGAATTCTCTTGGACATTTATTTTAATTTGCCCAACATAAAAAAATTAACCGCAAATACCTCTGGCTAAATAGTACTTTGTTTAAAATATTGTCCCCTCAAAATAAAGAAGAGTCAAAAATTTATCTGTTTTTATCTAGTGCACTAAAACTAAGGCATTTTATTATTTCGGACAAGAAATCTAAGTTCTCTTATTTTAGGTTTATTGTGTGGTGAGTAGTGACCGTTAGTCGATAATTATTCAGAAATCGTGAGATGCGGTCTGGTGTGATATAGGTTTCAGAAAAACATTTTCTTTATCATGCCAACGTTTCGATCTTTATTGAGATCATCTTCAGGGCCTGGGATTTACAAACATTGTTTAAATTTAACAAATACATGTAGGATGTGGAAAAAAGTGAATTTATACAATGCAAAATATATATATATATATTCAACCAAAGTATTTCTACTCACTCAAAGTGTTTGTCTTTTGTGTAATTCAAAATCTGTGAAAATCAAAATCCAACGTATATAAACATAAAACAGCAATATCTCACTGGCACTCTCAATACGACACGCAAGAATGGCACAATAACACAGAATACACAGAAGACAAACACTTTGAGTGAGTAGAAATACTTTGATTGAATAAAAAAAAAATTTTTATTGCATTCTTTAAATTCACTTTTTTCCACATCGTACATGCATTTGTTAAATTTAAACAATGTTTGTAAATCCAAGGCCCTGAAGATGATCTCAATAAAGATCGAAACGTTGGCATGATAAAGAAAATATTTTTCTAAAGCCTCTAAAAAAAGCTGCCTATGTATTTACCATTAATTACACTTAAAATTAAAAATAATGAATATTGTATTTTACCTTACTTTGGCAGAAAACTTATCGCCATACTGATAATAACAACATTCATCAAATTTATATCACTCTGAACACGACATGCAAGAATTGCACAATTACACAGAAGACAAACACTTTGAGCCCTGAAGATGATCTCAATAAAGATCGAAACGTTGGCACGATAAAGAAAATGTTTTTCTG